>NW_027365308.1:0-124555 GCF_046119375.1 Phyllobates terribilis | reverse complement strand
AAGGAGCTGGCATCTCACTCTCTTTGAATCTTCTTTATCATGCTAGGATTAGCAGGAAAAAGCAAAAAATTTCAGAATTGCACCTTGCAATGTGGAGATATTACTGTTTGTGCATTTACAATATTCATTGATTTTTGCCATTGAAAAACATGTTTTTCATATACCAGAAATGTTTGAAGCTACTGACTGAATGAAAGGAGCTGGCATCTCACTCTCTTTGAATCTTCTTTATCATGCTAGGATTAACAGGAAAAAGCTAAAAATTTCAGAATTGCACCGTGCAATGTGGAGATATTACTGTTTGTGCATTTACAATATTCATTGATTTTTGCCATTGAAAAACGTTTTTCATATACCAGAAATGTTTGAAGCTACTGACTGAATGAAAGGAGCTGGCATCTCACTCTCTTTGAATCTTCTTTATCATGCTAGGATTAGCAGGAAAAAGCAAAAAATTTCAGAATTGCACCTTGCAATGTGGAGATATTACTGTTTGTGCATTTACAATATTCATTGATTTTTGCCATTGAAAAACATGTTTTTCATATACCAGAAATGTTTGAAGCTACTGACTGAATGAAAGGAGCTGGCATCTCACTCTCTTTGAATCTTCTTTATCATGCTAGGATTAGCAGGAAAAAGCAAAAAATTTCAGAATTGCACCTTGCAATGTGGAGATATTACTGTTTGTGCATTTACAATATTCATTGATTTTTGCCATTGAAAAACATGTTTTTCATATACCAGAAATGTTTGAAGCTACTGACTGAATGAAAGGAGCTGGCATCTCACTCTCTTTGAATCTTCTTTATCATGCTAGGATTAACAGGAAAAAGCTAAAAATTTCAGAATTGCACCGTGCAATGTGGAGATATTACTGTTTGTGCATTTACAATATTCATTGATTTTTGCCATTGAAAAACGTTTTTCATATACCACAAATGTTTGAAGCTACTGACTGAATGAAAGGAGCTGGCATCTCACTCTCTTTGAATCTTCTTTATCATGCTAGGATTAGCAGGAAAAAGCAAAAAATTTCAGAATTGCACCTTGCAATGTGGAGATATTACTGTTTGTGCATTTACAATATTCATTGATTTTTGCCATTGAAAAACATGTTTTTCATATACCAGAAATGTTTGAAGCTACTGACTGAATGAAAGGAGCTGGCATCTCACTCTCTTTGAATCTTCTTTATCATGCTAGGATTAACAGGAAAAAGCTAAAAATTTCAGAATTGCACCGTGCAATGTGGAGATATTACTGTTTGTGCTTTTACAATATTCATTGATTTTTGCCATTCAAAAACATGTTTTTCATATACCAGAAATGTTTGAAGCTACTGACTGAATGAAAGGAGCTGGCATCTCACTCTCTTTGAATCTTCTTTATCATGCTAGGATTAGCAGGAAAAAGCAAAAAATTTCAGAATTGCACCTTGCAATGCGGAGATATTACTGTTTGTGCATTTACAATATTCATTGATTTTTGCCATTGAAAAACATGTTTTTCATATACCAGAAATGTTTGAAGCTACTGACTGAATGAAAGGAGCTGGCATCTCACTCTCTTTGAATCTTCTTTATCATGCTAGGATTAACAGGAAAAAGCAAAAAATTTCAGAATTGCACCTTGCAATGTGGAGATATTACTGTTTGTGCATTTACAATATTCATTGATTTTTGCCATTGAAAAACGTTTTTCATATACCAGAAATGTTTGAAGCTACTGACTGAATGAAAGGAGCTGGCATCTCACTCTCTTTGAATCTTCTTTATCATGCTAGGATTAACAGGAAAAAGCAAAAAATTTCAGAATTGCACCTTGCAATGTGGAGATATTACTGTTTGTGCATTTACAATATTCATTGATTTTTGCCATTGAAAAACGTTTTTCATATACCAGAAATGTTTGAAGCTACTGACTGAATGAAAGGAGCTGGCATCTCACTCTCTTTGAATCTTCTTTATCATGCTAGGATTAACAGGAAAAAGCTAAAAATTTCAGAATTGCACCGTGCAATGTGGAGATATTACTGTTTGTGCATTTACAATATTCATTGATTTTTGCCATTGAAAAACATGTTTTTCATATACCAGAAATGTTTGAAGCTACTGACTGAATGAAAGGAGCTGGCATCTCACTCTCTTTGAATCTTCTTTATCATGCTAGGATTAGCAGGAAAAAGCAAAAAATTTCAGAATTGCACCTTGCAATGTGGAGATATTACTGTTTGTGCATTTACAATATTCATTGATTTTTGCCATTGAAAAACATGTTTTTCATATACCAGAAATGTTTGAAGCTACTGACTGAATGAAAGGAGCTGGCATCTCACTCTCTTTGAATCTTCTTTATCATGCTAGGATTAACAGGAAAAAGCTAAAAATTTCAGAATTGCACCGTGCAATGTGGAGATATTACTGTTTGTGCATTTACAATATTCATTGATTTTTGCCATTGAAAAACGTTTTTCATATACCAGAAATGTTTGAAGCTACTGACTGAATGAAAGGAGCTGGCATCTCACTCTCTTTGAATCTTCTTTATCATGCTAGGATTAGCAGGAAAAAGCAAAAAATTTCAGAATTGCACCTTGCAATGTGGAGATATTACTGTTTGTGCATTTACAATATTCATTGATTTTTGCCATTGAAAAACATGTTTTTCATATACCAGAAATGTTTGAAGCTACTGACTGAATGAAAGGAGCTGGCATCTCACTCTCTTTGAATCTTCTTTATCATGCTAGGATTAGCAGGAAAAAGCAAAAAATTTCAGAATTGCACCTTGCAATGTGGAGATATTACTGTTTGTGCATTTACAATATTCATTGATTTTTGCCATTGAAAAACATGTTTTTCATATACCAGAAATGTTTGAAGCTACTGACTGAATGAAAGGAGCTGGCATCTCACTCTCTTTGAATCTTCTTTATCATGCTAGGATTAACAGGAAAAAGCTAAAAATTTCAGAATTGCACCGTGCAATGTGGAGATATTACTGTTTGTGCATTTACAATATTCATTGATTTTTGCCATTGAAAAACGTTTTTCATATACCAGAAATGTTTGAAGCTACTGACTGAATGAAAGGAGCTGGCATCTCACTCTCTTTGAATCTTCTTTATCATGCTAGGATTAACAGGAAAAAGCAAAAAATTTCAGAATTGCACCTTGCAATGTGGAGATATTACTGTTTGTGCATTTACAATATTCATTGATTTTTGCCATTGAAAAACATGTTTTTCATATACCAGAAATGTTTGAAGCTACTGACTGAATGAAAGGAGCTGGCATCTCACTCTCTTTGAATCTTCTTTATCATGCTAGGATTAACAGGAAAAAGCTAAAAATTTCAGAATTGCACCGTGCAATGTGGAGATATTACTGTTTGTGCATTTACAATATTCATTGATTTTTGCCATTGAAAAACATGTTTTTCATATACCAGAAATGTTTGAAGCTACTGACTGAATGAAAGGAGCTGGCATCTCACTCTCTTTGAATCTTCTTTATCATGCTAGGATTAACAGGAAAAAGCTAAAAATTTCAGAATTGCACCGTGCAATGTGGAGATATTACTGTTTGTGCTTTTACAATATTCATTGATTTTTGCCATTGAAAAACATGTTTTTCATATACCAGAAATGTTTGAAGCTACTGACTGAATGAAAGGAGCTGGCATCTCACTCTCTTTGAATCTTCTTTATCATGCTAGGATTAGCAGGAAAAAGCAAAAAATTTCAGAATTGCACCTTGCAATGCGGAGATATTACTGTTTGTGGATTTACAATATTCATTGATTTTTGCCATTGAAAAACATGTTTTTCATATACCAGAAATGTTTGAAGCTACTGACTGAATGAAAGGAGCTGGCATCTCACTCTGAATCTTCTTTATCATGCTAGGATTAACAGGAAAAAGCAAAAAATTTCAGAATTGCACCTTGCAATGTGGAGATATTACTGTTTGTGCATTTACAATATTCATTGATTTTTGCCATTGAAAAACGTTTTTCATATACCAGAAATGTTTGAAGCTACTGACTGAATGAAAGGAGCTGGCATCTTACTCTCTTTGAATCTTCTTTATCATGCTAGGATTAACAGGAAAAAGCTAAAAATTTCAGAATTGCACCGTGCAATGTGGAGATATTACTGTTTGTGCATTTACAATATTCATTGATTTTTGCCATTGAAAAACATGTTTTTCATATACCAGAAATGTTTGAAGCTACTGACTGAATGAAAGGAGCTGGCATCTCACTCTCTTTGAATCTTCTTTATCATGCTAGGATTAGCAGGAAAAAGCAAAAAATTTCAGAATTGCACCTTGCAATGTGGAGATATTACTGTTTGTGCATTTACAATATTCATTGATTTTTGCCATTGAAAAACATGTTTTTCATATACCAGAAATGTTTGAAGCTACTGACTGAATGAAAGGAGCTGGCATCTCACTCTCTTTGAATCTTCTTTATCATGCTAGGATTAACAGGAAAAAGCTAAAAATTTCAGAATTGCACCGTGCAATGTGGAGATATTACTGTTTGTGCATTTACAATATTCATTGATTTTTGCCATTGAAAAACGTTTTTCATATACCAGAAATGTTTGAAGCTACTGACTGAATGAAAGGAGCTGGCATCTCACTCTCTTTGAATCTTCTTTATCATGCTAGGATTAACAGGAAAAAGCTAAAAATTTCAGAATTGCACCGTGCAATGTGGAGATATTACTGTTTGTGCTTTTACAATATTCATTGATTTTTGCCATTGAAAAACATGTTTTTCATATACCAGAAATGTTTGAAGCTACTGACTGAATGAAAGGAGCTGGCATCTCACTCTCTTTGAATCTTCTTTATCATGCTAGGATTAACAGGAAAAAGCAAAAAATTTCAGAATTGCACCTTGCAATGTGGAGATATTACTGTTTGTGCATTTACAATATTCATTGATTTTTGCCATTGAAAAACATGTTTTTCATATACCAGAAATGTTTGAAGCTACTGACTGAATGAAAGGAGCTGGCATCTCACTCTCTTTGAATCTTCTTTATCATGCTAGGATTAGCAGGAAAAAGCTAAAAATTTCAGAATTGCACCTTGCAATGCGGAGATATTACTGTTTGTGCATTTACAATATTCATTGATTTTTGCCATTGAAAAACATGTTTTTCATATACCAGAAATGTTTGAAGCTACTGACTGAATGAAAGGAGCTGGCATCTCACTCTCTTTGAATCTTCTTGATCATGCTAGGATTAACAGGAAAAAGCAAAAAATTTCAGAATTGCACCTTGCAATGTGGAGATATTACTGTTTGTGCATTTACAATATTCATTGATTTTTGCCATTGAAAAACGTTTTTCATATACCAGAAATGTTTGAAGCTACTGACTGAATGAAAGGAGCTGGCATCTCACTCTCTTTGAATCTTCTTTATCATGCTAGGATTAACAGGAAAAAGCTAAAAATTTCAGAATTGCACCGTGCAATGTGGAGATATTACTGTTTGTGCATTTACAATATTCATTGATTTTTGCCATTGAAAAACATGTTTTTCATATACCAGAAATGTTTGAAGCTACTGACTGAATGAAAGGAGCTGGCATCTCACTCTCTTTGAATCTTCCTTATCATGCTAGGATTAGCAGGAAAAAGCAAAAAATTTCAGAATTGCACCTTGCAATGCGGAGATATTACTGTTTGTGCATTTACAATATTCATTGATTTTTGCCATTGAAAAACATGTTTTTCATATACCAGAAATGTTTGTAACTACTGACTGAATGAAAGGAGCTGGCATCTCACTCTCTTTGAATCTTCTTTATCATGCTAGGATTAACAGGAAAAAGCAAAAAATTTCAGAATTGCACCTTGCAATGTGGAGATATTACTGTTTGTGCATTTACAATATTCATTGATTTTTGCCATTGAAAAACGTTTTTCATATACCAGAAATGTTTGAAGCTACTGACTGAATGAAAGGAGCTGGCATCTCACTCTCTTTGAATCTTCTTTATTATGCTAGGATTAACAGGAAAAAGCTAAAAATTTCAGAATTGCACCGTGCAATGTGGAGATATTACTGTTTGTGCATTTACAATATTCATTGATTTTTGCCATTGAAAAACATGTTTTTCATATACCAGAAATGTTTGAAGCTACTGACTGAATGAAAGGAGCTGGCATCTCACTCTCTTTGAATCTTCTTTATCATGCTAGGATTAGCAGGAAAAAGCAAAAAATTTCAGAATTGCACCTTGCAATGTGGAGATATTACTGTTTGTGCATTTACAATATTCATTGATTTTTGCCATTGAAAAACATGTTTTTCATATACCAGAAATGTTTGAAGCTACTGACTGAATGAAAGGAGCTGGCATCTCACTCTCTTTGAATCTTCTTTATCATGCTAGGATTAACAGGAAAAAGCTAAAAATTTCAGAATTGCACCGTGCAATGTGGAGATATTACTGTTTGTGCATTTACAATATTCATTGATTTTTGCCATTGAAAAACGTTTTTCATATACCAGAAATGTTTGAAGCTACTGACTGAATGAAAGGAGCTGGCATCTCACTCTCTTTGAATCTTCTTTATCATGCTAGGATTAGCAGGAAAAAGCAAAAAATTTCAGAATTGCACCTTGCAATGTGGAGATATTACTGTTTGTGCATTTACAATATTCATTGATTTTTGCCATTGAAAAACATGTTTTTCATATACCAGAAATGTTTGAAGCTACTGACTGAATGAAAGGAGCTGGCATCTCACTCTCTTTGAATCTTCTTTATCATGCTAGGATTAGCAGGAAAAAGCAAAAAATTTCAGAATTGCACCTTGCAATGTGGAGATATTACTGTTTGTGCATTTACAATATTCATTGATTTTTGCCATTGAAAAACATGTTTTTCATATACCAGAAATGTTTGAAGCTACTGACTGAATGAAAGGAGCTGGCATCTCACTCTCTTTGAATCTTCTTTATCATGCTAGGATTAACAGGAAAAAGCTAAAAATTTCAGAATTGCACCGTGCAATGTGGAGATATTACTGTTTGTGCATTTACAATATTCATTGATTTTTGCCATTGAAAAACGTTTTTCATATACCACAAATGTTTGAAGCTACTGACTGAATGAAAGGAGCTGGCATCTCACTCTCTTTGAATCTTCTTTATCATGCTAGGATTAGCAGGAAAAAGCAAAAAATTTCAGAATTGCACCTTGCAATGTGGAGATATTACTGTTTGTGCATTTACAATATTCATTGATTTTTGCCATTGAAAAACATGTTTTTCATATACCAGAAATGTTTGAAGCTACTGACTGAATGAAAGGAGCTGGCATCTCACTCTCTTTGAATCTTCTTTATCATGCTAGGATTAACAGGAAAAAGCTAAAAATTTCAGAATTGCACCGTGCAATGTGGAGATATTACTGTTTGTGCTTTTACAATATTCATTGATTTTTGCCATTCAAAAACATGTTTTTCATATACCAGAAATGTTTGAAGCTACTGACTGAATGAAAGGAGCTGGCATCTCACTCTCTTTGAATCTTCTTTATCATGCTAGGATTAGCAGGAAAAAGCAAAAAATTTCAGAATTGCACCTTGCAATGCGGAGATAT
The DNA here is from genome assembly GCF_046119375.1 of Phyllobates terribilis. Lineage (NCBI taxonomy): Eukaryota > Metazoa > Chordata > Amphibia > Anura > Dendrobatidae > Phyllobates > Phyllobates terribilis. Next base: position 116,916 of record NW_027365308.1, on the reverse strand, counting down.
TACTGTTTGTGCATTTACAATATTCATTGATTTTTGCCATTGAAAAACATGTTTTTCATATACCAGAAATGTTTGAAGCTACTGACTGAATGAAAGGAGCTGGCATCTCACTCTCTTTGAATCTTCTTTATCATGCTAGGATTAACAGGAAAAAGCAAAAAATTTCAGAATTGCACCTTGCAATGTGGAGATATTACTGTTTGTGCATTTACAATATTCATTGATTTTTGCCATTGAAAAACGTTTTTCATATACCAGAAATGTTTGAAGCTACTGACTGAATGAAAGGAGCTGGCATCTCACTCTCTTTGAATCTTCTTTATCATGCTAGGATTAACAGGAAAAAGCAAAAAATTTCAGAATTGCACCTTGCAATGTGGAGATATTACTGTTTGTGCATTTACAATATTCATTGATTTTTGCCATTGAAAAACGTTTTTCATATACCAGAAATGTTTGAAGCTACTGACTGAATGAAAGGAGCTGGCATCTCACTCTCTTTGAATCTTCTTTATCATGCTAGGATTAACAGGAAAAAGCTAAAAATTTCAGAATTGCACCGTGCAATGTGGAGATATTACTGTTTGTGCATTTACAATATTCATTGATTTTTGCCATTGAAAAACATGTTTTTCATATACCAGAAATGTTTGAAGCTACTGACTGAATGAAAGGAGCTGGCATCTCACTCTCTTTGAATCTTCTTTATCATGCTAGGATTAGCAGGAAAAAGCAAAAAATTTCAGAATTGCACCTTGCAATGTGGAGATATTACTGTTTGTGCATTTACAATATTCATTGATTTTTGCCATTGAAAAACATGTTTTTCATATACCAGAAATGTTTGAAGCTACTGACTGAATGAAAGGAGCTGGCATCTCACTCTCTTTGAATCTTCTTTATCATGCTAGGATTAACAGGAAAAAGCTAAAAATTTCAGAATTGCACCGTGCAATGTGGAGATATTACTGTTTGTGCATTTACAATATTCATTGATTTTTGCCATTGAAAAACGTTTTTCATATACCAGAAATGTTTGAAGCTACTGACTGAATGAAAGGAGCTGGCATCTCACTCTCTTTGAATCTTCTTTATCATGCTAGGATTAGCAGGAAAAAGCAAAAAATTTCAGAATTGCACCTTGCAATGTGGAGATATTACTGTTTGTGCATTTACAATATTCATTGATTTTTGCCATTGAAAAACATGTTTTTCATATACCAGAAATGTTTGAAGCTACTGACTGAATGAAAGGAGCTGGCATCTCACTCTCTTTGAATCTTCTTTATCATGCTAGGATTAGCAGGAAAAAGCAAAAAATTTCAGAATTGCACCTTGCAATGTGGAGATATTACTGTTTGTGCATTTACAATATTCATTGATTTTTGCCATTGAAAAACATGTTTTTCATATACCAGAAATGTTTGAAGCTACTGACTGAATGAAAGGAGCTGGCATCTCACTCTCTTTGAATCTTCTTTATCATGCTAGGATTAACAGGAAAAAGCTAAAAATTTCAGAATTGCACCGTGCAATGTGGAGATATTACTGTTTGTGCATTTACAATATTCATTGATTTTTGCCATTGAAAAACGTTTTTCATATACCAGAAATGTTTGAAGCTACTGACTGAATGAAAGGAGCTGGCATCTCACTCTCTTTGAATCTTCTTTATCATGCTAGGATTAACAGGAAAAAGCAAAAAATTTCAGAATTGCACCTTGCAATGTGGAGATATTACTGTTTGTGCATTTACAATATTCATTGATTTTTGCCATTGAAAAACATGTTTTTCATATACCAGAAATGTTTGAAGCTACTGACTGAATGAAAGGAGCTGGCATCTCACTCTCTTTGAATCTTCTTTATCATGCTAGGATTAACAGGAAAAAGCTAAAAATTTCAGAATTGCACCGTGCAATGTGGAGATATTACTGTTTGTGCATTTACAATATTCATTGATTTTTGCCATTGAAAAACATGTTTTTCATATACCAGAAATGTTTGAAGCTACTGACTGAATGAAAGGAGCTGGCATCTCACTCTCTTTGAATCTTCTTTATCATGCTAGGATTAACAGGAAAAAGCTAAAAATTTCAGAATTGCACCGTGCAATGTGGAGATATTACTGTTTGTGCTTTTACAATATTCATTGATTTTTGCCATTGAAAAACATGTTTTTCATATACCAGAAATGTTTGAAGCTACTGACTGAATGAAAGGAGCTGGCATCTCACTCTCTTTGAATCTTCTTTATCATGCTAGGATTAGCAGGAAAAAGCAAAAAATTTCAGAATTGCACCTTGCAATGCGGAGATATTACTGTTTGTGGATTTACAATATTCATTGATTTTTGCCATTGAAAAACATGTTTTTCATATACCAGAAATGTTTGAAGCTACTGACTGAATGAAAGGAGCTGGCATCTCACTCTGAATCTTCTTTATCATGCTAGGATTAACAGGAAAAAGCAAAAAATTTCAGAATTGCACCTTGCAATGTGGAGATATTACTGTTTGTGCATTTACAATATTCATTGATTTTTGCCATTGAAAAACGTTTTTCATATACCAGAAATGTTTGAAGCTACTGACTGAATGAAAGGAGCTGGCATCTTACTCTCTTTGAATCTTCTTTATCATGCTAGGATTAACAGGAAAAAGCTAAAAATTTCAGAATTGCACCGTGCAATGTGGAGATATTACTGTTTGTGCATTTACAATATTCATTGATTTTTGCCATTGAAAAACATGTTTTTCATATACCAGAAATGTTTGAAGCTACTGACTGAATGAAAGGAGCTGGCATCTCACTCTCTTTGAATCTTCTTTATCATGCTAGGATTAGCAGGAAAAAGCAAAAAATTTCAGAATTGCACCTTGCAATGTGGAGATATTACTGTTTGTGCATTTACAATATTCATTGATTTTTGCCATTGAAAAACATGTTTTTCATATACCAGAAATGTTTGAAGCTACTGACTGAATGAAAGGAGCTGGCATCTCACTCTCTTTGAATCTTCTTTATCATGCTAGGATTAACAGGAAAAAGCTAAAAATTTCAGAATTGCACCGTGCAATGTGGAGATATTACTGTTTGTGCATTTACAATATTCATTGATTTTTGCCATTGAAAAACGTTTTTCATATACCAGAAATGTTTGAAGCTACTGACTGAATGAAAGGAGCTGGCATCTCACTCTCTTTGAATCTTCTTTATCATGCTAGGATTAACAGGAAAAAGCTAAAAATTTCAGAATTGCACCGTGCAATGTGGAGATATTACTGTTTGTGCTTTTACAATATTCATTGATTTTTGCCATTGAAAAACATGTTTTTCATATACCAGAAATGTTTGAAGCTACTGACTGAATGAAAGGAGCTGGCATCTCACTCTCTTTGAATCTTCTTTATCATGCTAGGATTAGCAGGAAAAAGCAAAAAATTTCAGAATTGCACCTTGCAATGCGGAGATATTACTGTTTGTGGATTTACAATATTCATTGATTTTTGCCATTGAAAAACATGTTTTTCATATACCAGAAATGTTTGAAGCTACTGACTGAATGAAAGGAGCTGGCATCTCACTCTGAATCTTCTTTATCATGCTAGGATTAACAGGAAAAAGCAAAAAATTTCAGAATTGCACCTTGCAATGTGGAGATATTACTGTTTGTGCATTTACAATATTCATTGATTTTTGCCATTGAAAAACGTTTTTCATATACCAGAAATGTTTGAAGCTACTGACTGAATGAAAGGAGCTGGCATCTTACTCTCTTTGAATCTTCTTTATCATGCTAGGATTAACAGGAAAAAGCTAAAAATTTCAGAATTGCACCGTGCAATGTGGAGATATTACTGTTTGTGCATTTACAATATTCATTGATTTTTGCCATTGAAAAACATGTTTTTCATATACCAGAAATGTTTGAAGCTACTGACTGAATGAAAGGAGCTGGCATCTCACTCTCTTTGAATCTTCTTTATCATGCTAGGATTAGCAGGAAAAAGCAAAAAATTTCAGAATTGCACCTTGCAATGTGGAGATATTACTGTTTGTGCATTTACAATATTCATTGATTTTTGCCATTGAAAAACATGTTTTTCATATACCAGAAATGTTTGAAGCTACTGACTGAATGAAAGGAGCTGGCATCTCACTCTCTTTGAATCTTCTTTATCATGCTAGGATTAACAGGAAAAAGCTAAAAATTTCAGAATTGCACCGTGCAATGTGGAGATATTACTGTTTGTGCATTTACAATATTCATTGATTTTTGCCATTGAAAAACGTTTTTCATATACCAGAAATGTTTGAAGCTACTGACTGAATGAAAGGAGCTGGCATCTCACTCTCTTTGAATCTTCTTTATCATGCTAGGATTAGCAGGAAAAAGCAAAAAATTTCAGAATTGCACCTTGAAATGTGGAGATATTACTGTTTGTGCATTTACAATATTCATTGATTTTTGCCATTGAAAAACATGTTTTTCATATACCAGAAATGTTTGAAGCTACTGACTGAATGAAAGGAGCTGGCATCTCACTCTCTTTGAATCTTCTTTATCATGCTAGGATTAACAGGAAAAAGCAAAAAATTTCAGAATTGCACCTTGCAATGTGGAGATATTACTGTTTGTGCATTTACAATATTCATTGATTTTTGCCATTGAAAAACATGTTTTTCATATACCAGAAATGTTTGAAGCTACTGACTGAATGAAAGGAGCTGGCATCTCACTCTCTTTGAATCTTCTTTATCATGCTAGGATTAGCAGGAAAAAGCTAAAAATTTCAGAATTGCACCTTGCAATGCGGAGATATTACTGTTTGTGCATTTACAATATTCATTGATTTTTGCCATTGAAAAACATGTTTTTCATATACCAGAAATGTTTGAAGCTACTGACTGAATGAAAGGAGCTGGCATCTCACTCTCTTTGAATCTTCTTGATCATGCTAGGATTAACAGGAAAAAGCAAAAAATTTCAGAATTGCACCTTGCAATGTGGAGATATTACTGTTTGTGCATTTACAATATTCATTGATTTTTGCCATTGAAAAACGTTTTTCATATACCAGAAATGTTTGAAGCTACTGACTGAATGAAAGCAGCTGGCATCTCACTCTCTTTGAATCTTCTTTATCATGCTAGGATTAACAGGAAAAAGCTAAAAATTTCAGAATTGCACCGTGCAATGTGGAGATATTACTGTTTGTGCATTTACAATATTCATTGATTTTTGCCATTGAAAAACATGTTTTTCATATACCAGAAATGTTTGAAGCTACTGACTGAATGAAAGGAGCTGGCATCTCACTCTCTTTGAATCTTCCTTATCATGCTAGGATTAGCAGGAAAAAGCAAAAAATTTCAGAATTGCACCTTGCAATGCGGAGATATTACTGTTTGTGCATTTACAATATTCATTGATTTTTGCCATTGAAAAACATGTTTTTCATATACCAGAAATGTTTGTAACTACTGACTGAATGAAAGGAGCTGGCATCTCACTCTCTTTGAATCTTCTTTATCATGCTAGGATTAACAGGAAAAAGCAAAAAATTTCAGAATTGCACCTTGCAATGTGGAGATATTACTGTTTGTGCATTTACAATATTCATTGATTTTTGCCATTGAAAAACGTTTTTCATATACCAGAAATGTTTGAAGCTACTGACTGAATGAAAGGAGCTGGCATCTCACTCTCTTTGAATCTTCTTTATTATGCTAGGATTAACAGGAAAAAGCTAAAAATTTCAGAATTGCACCGTGCAATGTGGAGATATTACTGTTTGTGCATTTACAATATTCATTGATTTTTGCCATTGAAAAACATGTTTTTCATATACCAGAAATGTTTGAAGCTACTGACTGAATGAAAGGAGCTGGCATCTCACTCTCTTTGAATCTTCTTTATCATGCTAGGATTAGCAGGAAAAAGCAAAAAATTTCAGAATTGCACCTTGCAATGTGGAGATATTACTGTTTGTGCATTTACAATATTCATTGATTTTTGCCATTGAAAAACATGTTTTTCATATACCAGAAATGTTTGAAGCTACTGACTGAATGAAAGGAGCTGGCATCTCACTCTCTTTGAATCTTCTTTATCATGCTAGGATTAACAGGAAAAAGCTAAAAATTTCAGAATTGCACCGTGCAATGTGGAGATATTACTGTTTGTGCATTTACAATATTCATTGATTTTTGCCATTGAAAAACGTTTTTCATATACCAGAAATGTTTGAAGATACTGACTGAATGAAAGGAGCTGGCATCTCACTCTCTTTGAATCTTCTTTATCATGCTAGGATTAGCAGGAAAAAGCAAAAAATTTCAGAATTGCACCTTGCAATGTGGAGATATTACTGTTTGTGCATTTACAATATTCATTGATTTTTGCCATTGAAAAACATGTTTTTCATATACCAGAAATGTTTGAAGCTACTGACTGAATGAAAGGAGCTGGCATCTCACTCTCTTTGAATCTTCTTTATCATGCTAGGATTAACAGGAAAAAGCAAAAAATTTCAGAATTGCACCTTGCAATGTGGAGATATTACTGTTTGTGCATTTACAATATTCATTGATTTTTGCCATTGAAAAACATGTTTTTCATATACCAGAAATGTTTGAAGCTACTGACTGAATGAAAGGAGCTGGCATCTCACTCTCTTTGAATCTTCTTTATCATGCTAGGATTAGCAGGAAAAAGCAAAAAATTTCAGAATTGCACCTTGCAATGCGGAGATATTACTGTTTGTGCATTTACAATATTCATTGATTTTTGCCATTGAAAAACGTTTTTCATATACCAGAAATGTTTGAAGCTACTGACTGAATGAAAGGAGCTGGCATCTCACTCTCTTTGAATCTTCTTTATCATGCTAGGATTAACAGGAAAAAGCTAAAAATTTCAGAATTGCACCGTGCAATGTGGAGATATTACTGTTTGTGCATTTACAATATTCATTGATTTTTGCCATTGAAAAACATGTTTTTCATATACCAGAAATGTTTGAAGCTACTGACTGAATGAAAGGAGCTGGCATCTCACTCTCTTTGAATCTTCTTTATCATGCTAGGATTAACAGGAAAAAGCTAAAAATTTCAGAATTGCACCGTGCAATGTGGAGATATTACTGTTTGTGCATTTACAATATTCATTGATTTTTGCCATTGAAAAACATGTTTTTCATATACCAGAAATGTTTGAAGCTACTGACTGAATGAAAGGAGCTGGCATCTCACTCTCTTTGAATCTTCTTTATCATGCTAGGATTAACAGGAAAAAGCTAAAAATTTCAGAATTGCACCGTGCAATGTGGAGATATTACTGTTTGTGCATTTACAATATTCATTGATTTTTGCCATTGAAAAACATGTTTTTCATATACCAGAAATGTTTGAAGCTACTGACTGAATGAAAGGAGCTGGCATCTCACTCTCTTTGAATCTTCTTTATCATGCTAGGATTAACAGGAAAAAGCTAAAAATTTCAGAATTGCACCGTGCAATGTGGAGATATTACTGTTTGTGCATTTACAATATTCATTGATTTTTGCCATTGAAAAACATGTTTTTCATATACCAGAAATGTTTGAAGCTACTGACTGAATGAAAGGAGCTGGCATCTCACTCTCTTTGAATCTTCTTTATCATGCTAGGATTAACAGGAAAAAGCAAAAAATTTCAGAATTGCACCTTGCAATGTGGAGATATTACTGTTTGTGCATTTACAATATTCATTGATTTTTGCCATTGAAAAACATGTTTTTCATATACCAGAAATGTTTGAAGCTACTGACTGAATGAAAGGAGCTGGCATCTCACTCTCTTTGAATCTTCTTTATCATGCTAGGATTAACAGGAAAAAGCTAAAAATTTCAGAATTGCACCGTGCAATGTGGAGATATTACTGTTTGTGCATTTACAATATTCATTGATTTTTGCCATTGAAAAACATGTTTTTCATATACCAGAAATGTTTGAAGCTACTGACTGAATGAAAGGAGCTGGCATCTCACTCTCTTTGAATCTTCTTTATCATGCTAGGATTAACAGGAAAAAGCTAAAAATTTCAGAATTGCACCGTGCAATGTGGAGATATTACTGTTTGTGCTTTTACAATATTCATTGATTTTTGCCATTGAAAAACATGTTTTTCATATACCAGAAATGTTTGAAGCTACTGACTGAATGAAAGGAGCTGGCATCTCACTCTCTTTGAATCTTCTTTATCATGCTAGGATTAGCAGGAAAAAGCAAAAAATTTCAGAATTGCACCTTGCAATGCGGAGATATTACTGTTTGTGCATTTACAATATTCATTGATTTTTGCCATTGAAAAACATGTTTTTCATATACCAGAAATGTTTGAAGCTACTGACTGAATGAAAGGAGCTGGCATCTCACTCTGAATCTTCTTTATCATGCTAGGATTAACAGGAAAAAGCAAAAAATTTCAGAATTGCACCTTGCAATGTGGAGATATTACTGTTTGTGCATTTACAATATTCATTGATTTTTGCCATTGAAAAACGTTTTTCATATACCAGAAATGTTTGAAGCTACTGACTGAATGAAAGGAGCTGGCATCTCACTCTCTTTCAATCTTCTTTATCATGCTAGGATTAACAGGAAAAAGCTAAAAATTTCAGAATTGCACCGTGCAATGTGGAGATATTACTGTTTGTGCATTTACAATATTCATTGATTTTTGCCATTGAAAAACATGTTTTTCATATACCAGAAATGTTTGAAGCTACTGACTGAATGAAAGGAGCTGGCATCTCACTCTCTTTGAATCTTCTTTATCATGCTAGGATTAGCAGGAAAAAGCAAAAAATTTCAGAATTGCACCTTGCAATGTGGAGATATTACTGTTTGTGCATTTACAATATTCATTGATTTTTGCCATTGAAAAACATGTTTTTCATATACCAGAAATGTTTGAAGCTACTGACTGAATGAAAGGAGCTGGCATCTCACTCTCTTTGAATCTTCTTTATCATGCTAGGATTAACAGGAAAAAGCAAAAAATTTCAGAATTGCACCTTGCAATGTGGAGATATTACTGTTTGTGCATTTACAATATTCATTGATTTTTGCCATTGAAAAACATGTTTTTCATATACCAGAAATGTTTGAAGCTACTGACTGAATGAAAGGAGCTGGCATCTCACTCTCTTTGAATCTTCTTTATCATGCTAGGATTAGCAGGAAAAAGCTAAAAATTTCAGAATTGCACCTTGCAATGCGGAGATATTACTGTTTGTGCATTTACAATATTCATTGATTTTTGCCATTGAAAAACATGTTTTTCATATACCAGAAATGTTTGAAGCTACTGACTGAATGAAAGGAGCTGGCATCTCACTCTCTTTGAATCTTCTTGATCATGCTAGGATTAACAGGAAAAAGCAAAAAATTTCAGAATTGCACCTTGCAATGTGGAGATATTACTGTTTGTGCATTTACAATATTCATTGATTTTTGCCATTGAAAAACGTTTTTCATATACCAGAAATGTTTGAAGCTACTGACTGAATGAAAGGAGCTGGCATCTCACTCTCTTTGAATCTTCTTTATCATGCTAGGATTAACAGGAAAAAGCTAAAAATTTCAGAATTGCACCGTGCAATGTGGAGATATTACTGTTTGTGCATTTACAATATTCATTGATTTTTGCCATTGAAAAACATGTTTTTCATATACCAGAAATGTTTGAAGCTACTGACTGAATGAAAGGAGCTGGCATCTCACTCTCTTTGAATCTTCCTTATCATGCTAGGATTAGCAGGAAAAAGCAAAAAATTTCAGAATTGCACCTTGCAATGCGGAGATATTACTGTTTGTGCATTTACAATATTCATTGATTTTTGCCATTGAAAAACATGTTTTTCATATACCAGAAATGTTTGTAACTACTGACTGAATGAAAGGAGCTGGCATCTCACTCTCTTTGAATCTTCTTTATCATGCTAGGATTAACAGGAAAAAGCAAAAAATTTCAGAATTGCACCTTGCAATGTGGAGATATTACTGTTTGTGCATTTACAATATTCATTGATTTTTGCCATTGAAAAACGTTTTTCATATACCAGAAATGTTTGAAGCTACTGACTGAATGAAAGGAGCTGGCATCTCACTCTCTTTGAATCTTCTTTATTATGCTAGGATTAGCAGGAAAAAGCAAAAAATTTCAGAATTGCACCTTGCAATGTGGAGATATTACTGTTTGTGCATTTACAATATTCATTGATTTTTGCCATTGAAAAACATGTTTTTCATATACCAGAAATGTTTGAAGCTACTGACTGAATGAAAGGAGCTGGCATCTCACTCTCTTTGAATCTTCTTTATCATGCTAGGATTAACAGGAAAAAGCTAAAAATTTCAGAATTGCACCGTGCAATGTGGAGATATTACTGTTTGTGCATTTACAATATTCATTGATTTTTGCCATTGAAAAACATGTTTTTCATATACCAGAAATGTTTGAAGCTACTGACTGAATGAAAGGAGCTGGCATCTCACTCTCTTTGAATCTTCTTTATCATGCTAGGATTAACAGGAAAAAGCTAAAAATTTCAGAATTGCACCGTGCAATGTGGAGATATTACTGTTTGTGCATTTACAATATTCATTGATTTTTGCCATTGAAAAACATGTTTTTCATATACCAGAAATGTTTGAAGCTACTGACTGAATGAAAGGAGCTGGCATCTCACTCTCTTTGAATCTTCTTTATCATGCTAGGATTAACAGGAAAAAGCAAAAAATTTCAGAATTGCACCTTGCAATGTGGAGATATTACTGTTTGTGCATTTACAATATTCATTGATTTTTGCCATTGAAAAACGTTTTTCATATACCAGAAATGTTTGAAGCTACTGACTGAATGAAAGGAGCTGGCATCTCACTCTCTTTGAATCTTCTTTATCATGCTAGGATTAGCAGGAAAAAGCAAAAAATTTCAGAATTGCACCTTGCAATGTGGAGATATTACTGTTTGTGCATTTACAATATTCATTGATTTTTGCCATTGAAAAACATGTTTTTCATATACCAGAAATGTTTGAAGCTACTGACTGAATGAAAGGAGCTGGCATCTCACTCTCTTTGAATCTTCTTTATCATGCTAGGATTAGCAGGAAAAAGCAAAAAATTTCAGAATTGCACCTTGCAATGCGGAGATATTACTGTTTGTGCATTTACAATATTCATTGATTTTTGCCATTGAAAAACATGTTTTTCATATACCAGAAATGTTTGAAGCTACTGACTGAATGAAAGGAGCTGGCATCTCACTCTCTTTGAATCTTCTTTATCATGCTAGGATTAACAGGAAAAAGCTAAAAATTTCAGAATTGCACCGTGCAATGTGGAGATATTACTGTTTGTGCATTTACAATATTCATTGATTTTTGCCATTGAAAAACGTTTTTCATATACCAGAAATGTTTGAAGCTACTGACTGAATGAAAGGAGCTGGCATCTCACTCTCTTTGAATCTTCTTTATCATGCTAGGATTAACAGGAAAAAGCTAAAAATTTCAGAATTGCACCGTGCAATGTGGAGATATTACTGTTTGTGCATTTACAATATTCATTGATTTTTGCCATTGAAAAACATGTTTTTCATATACCAGAAATGTTTGAAGCTACTGACTGAATGAAAGGAGCTGGCATCTCACTCTCTTTGAATCTTCTTTATCATGCTAGGATTAGTAGGAAAAAGCTAAAAATTTCAGAATTGCACCGTGCAATGTGGAGATATTACTGTTTGTGCATTTACAATATTCATTGATTTTTGCCATTGAAAAACATGTTTTTCATATACCAGAAATGTTTGAAGCTACTGACTGAATGAAAGGAGCTGGCATCTCACTCTCTTTGAATCTTCTTTATCATGCTAGGATTAGCAGGAAAAAGCAAAAAATTTCAGAATTGCACCTTGCAATGCGGAGATATTACTGTTTGTGCATTTACAATATTCATTGATTTTTGCCATTGAAAAACATGTTTTTCATATACCAGAAATGTTTGAAGCTACTGATTGAATGAAAGGAGCTGGCATCTCACTCTCTTTGAATCTTCTTTATCATGCTAGGATTAACAGGAAAAAGCTAAAAATTTCAGAATTGCACCTTGCAATGTGGAGATATTACTGTTTGTGCATTTACAATATTCATTGATTTTTGCCATTGAAAAACATGTTTTTCATATACCAGAAATGTTTGAAGCTACTGACTGAATGAAAGGAGCTGGCATCTCACTCTCTTTGAATCTTCTTTATCATGCTAGGATTAACAGGAAAAAGCTAAAAATTTCAGAATTGCACCGTGCAATGTGGAGATATTACTGTTTGTGCATTTACAATATTCATTGATTTTTGCCATTGAAAAACATGTTTTTCATATACCAGAAATGTTTGAAGCTACTGACTGAATGAAAGGAGCTGGCATCTCACTCTCTTTGAATCTTCTTTATCATGCTAGGATTAACAGGAAAAAGCTAAAAATTTCAGAATTGCACCGTGCAATGTGGAGATATTACTGTTTGTGCATTTACAATATTCATTGATTTTTGCCATTGAAAAACATGTTTTTCATATACCAGAAATGTTTGAAGCTACTGACTGAATGAAAGGAGCTGGCATCTCACTCTCTTTGAATCTTCTTTATCATGCTAGGATTAGCAGGAAAAAGCAAAAAATTTCAGAATTGCACCTTGCAATGTGGAGATATTACTGTTTGTGCATTTACAATATTCATTGATTTTTGCCATTGAAAAACATGTTTTTCATATACCAGAAATGTTTGAAGCTACTGACTGAATGAAAGGAGCTGGCATCTCACTCTCTTTGAATCTTCTTTATCATGCTAGGATTAGTAGGAAAAAGCTAAAAATTTCAGAATTGCACCGTGCAATGTGGAGATATTACTGTTTGTGCATTTACAATATTCATTGATTTTTGCCATTGAAAAACATGTTTTTCATATACCAGAAATGTTTGAAGCTACTGACTGAATGAAAGGAGCTGGCATCTCACTCTCTTTGAATCTTCTTTATCATGCTAGGATTAGCAGGAAAAAGCAAAAAATTTCAGAATTGCACCTTGCAATGCGGAGATATTACTGTTTGTGCATTTACAATATTCATTGATTTTTGCCATTGAAAAACATGTTTTTCATATACCAGAAATGTTTGAAGCTACTGATTGAATGAAAGGAGCTGGCATCTCACTCTCTTTGAATCTTCTTTATCATGCTAGGATTAACAGGAAAAAGCTAAAAATTTCAGAATTGCACCTTGCAATGTGGAGATATTACTGTTTGTGCATTTACAATATTCATTGATTTTTGCCATTGAAAAACATGTTTTTCATATACCAGAAATGTTTGAAGCTACTGACTGAATGAAAGGAGCTGGCATCTCACTCTCTTTGAATCTTCTTTATCATGCTAGGATTAACAGGAAAAAGCTAAAAATTTCAGAATTGCACCGTGCAATGTGGAGATATTACTGTTTGTGCATTTACAATATTCATTGATTTTTGCCATTGAAAAACATGTTTTTCATATACCAGAAATGTTTGAAGCTACTGACTGAATGAAAGGAGCTGGCATCTCACTCTCTTTGAATCTTCTTTATCATGCTAGGATTAACAGGAAAAAGCAAAAAATTTCAGAATTGCACCTTGCAATGTGGAGATATTACTGTTTGTGCATTTACAATATTCATTGATTTTTGCCATTGAAAAACGTTTTTCATATACCAGAAATGTTTGAAGCTACTGACTGAATGAAAGGAGCTGGCATCTCACTCTCTTTGAATCTTCTTTATCATGCTAGGATTAACAGGAAAAAGCTAAAAATTTCAGAATTGCACCGTGCAATGTGGAGATATTACTGTTTGTGCATTTACAATATTCATTGATTTTTGCCATTGAAAAACATGTTTTTCATATACCAGAAATGTTTGAAGCTACTGACTGAATGAAAGGAGCTGGCATCTCACTCTCTTTGAATCTTCTTTATCATGCTAGGATTAGCAGGAAAAAGCAAAAAATTTCAGAATTGCACCTTGCAATGTGGAGATATTACTGTTTGTGCATTTACAATATTCATTGATTTTTGCCATTGAAAAACATGTTTTTCATATACCAGAAATGTTTGAAGCTACTGACTGAATGAAAGGAGCTGGCATCTCACTCTCTTTGAATCTTCTTTATCATGCTAGGAATAACAGGAAAAAGCAAAAAATTTCAGAATTGCACCTTGCAATGTGGAGATATTACTGTTTGTGCATTTACAATATTCATTGATTTTTGCCATTGAAAAACATGTTTTTCATATACCAGAAATGTTTGAAGCTACTGACTGAATGAAAGGAGCTGGCATCTCACTCTCTTTGAATCTTCTTTATCATGCTAGGATTAACAGGAAAAAGCTAAAAATTTCAGAATTGCACCGTGCAATGTGGAGATATTACTGTTTGTGCTTTTACAATATTCATTGATTTTTGCCATTGAAAAACATGTTTTTCATATACCAGAAATGTTTGAAGCTACTGACTGAATGAAAGGAGCTGGCATCTCACTCTCTTTGAATCTTCTTTATCATGCTAGGATTAGCAGGAAAAAGCAAAAAATTTCAGAATTGCACCTTGCAATGCGGAGATATTACTGTTTGTGCATTTACAATATTCATTGATTTTTGCCATTGAAAAACATGTTTTTCATATACCAGAAATGTTTGAAGCTACTGACTGAATGAAAGGAGCTGGCATCTCACTCTCTTTGAATCTTCTTTATCATGCTAGGATTAACAGGAAAAAGCTAAAAATTTCAGAATTGCACCGTGCAATGTGGAGATATTACTGTTTGTGCATTTACAATATTCATTGATTTTTGCCATTGAAAAACATGTTTTTCATATACCAGAAATGTTTGAAGCTACTGACTGAATGAAAGGAGCTGGCATCTCACTCTCTTTGAATCTTCTTTATCATGCTAGGATTAGCAGGAAAAAGCAAAAAATTTCAGAATTGCACCTTGCAATGTGGAGATATTACTGTTTGTGCATTTACAATATTCATTGATTTTTGCCATTGAAAAACATGTTTTTCATATACCAGAAATGTTTGAAGCTACTGACTGAATGAAAGGAGCTGGCATCTCACTCTCTTTGAATCTTCTTTATCATGCTAGGATTAGTAGGAAAAAGCTAAAAATTTCAGAATTGCACCGTGCAATGTGGAGATATTACTGTTTGTGCATTTACAATATTCATTGATTTTTGCCATTGAAAAACATGTTTTTCATATACCAGAAATGTTTGAAGCTACTGACTGAATGAAAGGAGCTGGCATCTCACTCTCTTTGAATCTTCTTTATCATGCTAGGATTAGCAGGAAAAAGCAAAAAATTTCAGAATTGCACCTTGCAATGTGGAGATATTACTGTTTGTGCA
The DNA here is from genome assembly GCF_046119375.1 of Phyllobates terribilis. Taxonomy (NCBI): domain Eukaryota; kingdom Metazoa; phylum Chordata; class Amphibia; order Anura; family Dendrobatidae; genus Phyllobates; species Phyllobates terribilis. The sequence continues at coordinate 101,431 of NW_027365308.1, read as the reverse complement.
TTTACAATATTCATTGATTTTTGCCATTGAAAAACATGTTTTTCATATACCAGAAATGTTTGAAGCTACTGACTGAATGAAAGGAGCTGGCATCTCACTCTCTTTGAATCTTCTTTATCATGCTAGGATTAACAGGAAAAAGCTAAAAATTTCAGAATTGCACCGTGCAATGTGGAGATATTACTGTTTGTGCTTTTACAATATTCATTGATTTTTGCCATTGAAAAACATGTTTTTCATATACCAGAAATGTTTGAAGCTACTGACTGAATGAAAGGAGCTGGCATCTCACTCTCTTTGAATCTTCTTTATCATGCTAGGATTAGCAGGAAAAAGCAAAAAATTTCAGAATTGCACCTTGCAATGTGGAGATATTACTGTTTGTGCATTTACAATATTCATTGATTTTTGCCATTGAAAAACATGTTTTTCATATACCAGAAATGTTTGAAGCTACTGACTGAATGAAAGGAGCTGGCATCTCACTCTCTTTGAATCTTCTTTATCATGCTAGGATTAGTAGGAAAAAGCTAAAAATTTCAGAATTGCACCGTGCAATGTGGAGATATTACTGTTTGTGCATTTACAATATTCATTGATTTTTGCCATTGAAAAACATGTTTTTCATATACCAGAAATGTTTGAAGCTACTGACTGAATGAAAGGAGCTGGCATCTCACTCTCTTTGAATCTTCTTTATCATGCTAGGATTAACAGGAAAAAGCTAAAAATTTCAGAATTGCACCGTGCAATGTGGAGATATTACTGTTTGTGCTTTTACAATATTCATTGATTTTTGCCATTGAAAAACATGTTTTTCATATACCAGAAATGTTTGAAGCTACTGACTGAATGAAAGGAGCTGGCATCTCACTCTCTTTGAATCTTCTTTATCATGCTAGGATTAGCAGGAAAAAGCAAAAATTTCAGAATTGCACCTTGCAATGCGGAGATATTACTGTTTGTGCATTTACAATATTCATTGATTTTTGCCATTGAAAAACATGTTTTTCATATACCAGAAATGTTTGAAGCTACTGACTGAATGAAAGGAGCTGGCATCTCACTCTGAATCTTCTTTATCATGCTAGGATTAACAGGAAAAAGCAAAAAATTTCAGAATTGCACCTTGCAATGTGGAGATATTACTGTTTGTGCATTTACAATATTCATTGATTTTTGCCATTGAAAAACGTTTTTCATATACCAGAAATGTTTGAAGCTACTGACTGAATGAAAGGAGCTGGCATCTCACTCTCTTTCAATCTTCTTTATCATGCTAGGAATTAACAGGAAAAAGCTAAAAATTTCAGAATTGCACCGTGCAATGTGGAGATATTACTGTTTGTGCATTTACAATATTCATTGATTTTTGCCATTGAAAAACATGTTTTTCATATACCAGAAATGTTTGAAGCTACTGACTGAATGAAAGGAGCTGGCATCTCACTCTCTTTGAATCTTCTTTATCATGCTAGGATTAGCAGGAAAAAGCAAAAAATTTCAGAATTGCACCTTGCAATGTGGAGATATTACTGTTTGTGCATTTACAATATTCATTGATTTTTGCCATTGAAAAACATGTTTTTCATATACCAGAAATGTTTGAAGCTACTGACTGAATGAAAGGAGCTGGCATCTCACTCTCTTTGAATCTTCTTTATCATGCTAGGATTAACAGGAAAAAGCTAAAAATTTCAGAATTGCACCGTGCAATGTGGAGATATTACTGTTTGTGCATTTACAATATTCATTGATTTTTGCCATTGAAAAACGTTTTTCATATACCAGAAATGTTTGAAGCTACTGACTGAATGAAAGGAGCTGGCATCTCACTCTCTTTGAATCTTCTTTATCATGCTAGGATTAGCAGGAAAAAGCAAAAAATTTCAGAATTGCACCTTGCAATGTGGAGATATTACTGTTTGTGCATTTACAATATTCATTGATTTTTGCCATTGAAAAACATGTTTTTCATATACCAGAAATGTTTGAAGCTACTGACTGAATGAAAGGAGCTGGCATCTCACTCTCTTTGAATCTTCTTTATCATGCTAGGATTAACAGGAAAAAGCAAAAAATTTCAGAATTGCACCTTGCAATGTGGAGATATTACTGTTTGTGCATTTACAATATTCATTGATTTTTGCCATTGAAAAACATGTTTTTCATATACCAGAAATGTTTGAAGCTACTGACTGAATGAAAGGAGCTGGCATCTCACTCTCTTTGAATCTTCTTTATCATGCTAGGATTAGCAGGAAAAAGCTAAAAATTTCAGAATTGCACCTTGCAATGCGGAGATATTACTGTTTGTGCATTTACAATATTCATTGATTTTTGCCATTGAAAAACATGTTTTTCATATACCAGAAATGTTTGAAGCTACTGACTGAATGAAAGGAGCTGGCATCTCACTCTCTTTGAATCTTCTTGATCATGCTAGGATTAACAGGAAAAAGCAAAAAATTTCAGAATTGCACCTTGCAATGTGGAGATATTACTGTTTGTGCATTTACAATATTCATTGATTTTTGCCATTGAAAAACGTTTTTCATATACCAGAAATGTTTGAAGCTACTGACTGAATGAAAGGAGCTGGCATCTCACTCTCTTTGAATCTTCTTTATCATGCTAGGATTAACAGGAAAAAGCTAAAAATTTCAGAATTGCACCGTGCAATGTGGAGATATTACTGTTTGTGCATTTACAATATTCATTGATTTTTGCCATTGAAAAACATGTTTTTCATATACCAGAAATGTTTGAAGCTACTGACTGAATGAAAGGAGCTGGCATCTCACTCTCTTTGAATCTTCCTTATCATGCTAGGATTAGCAGGAAAAAGCAAAAAATTTCAGAATTGCACCTTGCAATGCGGAGATATTACTGTTTGTGCATTTACAATATTCATTGATTTTTGCCATTGAAAAACATGTTTTTCATATACCAGAAATGTTTGTAACTACTGACTGAATGAAAGGAGCTGGCATCTCACTCTCTTTGAATCTTCTTTATCATGCTAGGATTAACAGGAAAAAGCAAAAAATTTCAGAATTGCACCTTGCAATGTGGAGATATTACTGTTTGTGCATTTACAATATTCATTGATTTTTGCCATTGAAAAACGTTTTTCATATACCAGAAATGTTTGAAGCTACTGACTGAATGAAAGGAGCTGGCATCTCACTCTCTTTGAATCTTCTTTATTATGCTAGGATTAACAGGAAAAAGCTAAAAATTTCAGAATTGCACCGTGCAATGTGGAGATATTACTGTTTGTGCATTTACAATATTCATTGATTTTTGCCATTGAAAAACATGTTTTTCATATACCAGAAATGTTTGAAGCTACTGACTGAATGAAAGGAGCTGGCATCTCACTCTCTTTGAATCTTCTTTATCATGCTAGGATTAGCAGGAAAAAGCAAAAAATTTCAGAATTGCACCTTGCAATGTGGAGATATTACTGTTTGTGCATTTACAATATTCATTGATTTTTGCCATTGAAAAACATGTTTTTCATATACCAGAAATGTTTGAAGCTACTGACTGAATGAAAGGAGCTGGCATCTCACTCTCTTTGAATCTTCTTTATCATGCTAGGATTAACAGGAAAAAGCTAAAAATTTCAGAATTGCACCGTGCAATGTGGAGATATTACTGTTTGTGCATTTACAATATTCATTGATTTTTGCCATTGAAAAACGTTTTTCATATACCAGAAATGTTTGAAGCTACTGACTGAATGAAAGGAGCTGGCATCTCACTCTCTTTGAATCTTCTTTATCATGCTAGGATTAGCAGGAAAAAGCAAAAAATTTCAGAATTGCACCTTGCAATGTGGAGATATTACTGTTTGTGCATTTACAATATTCATTGATTTTTGCCATTGAAAAACATGTTTTTCATATACCAGAAATGTTTGAAGCTACTGACTGAATGAAAGGAGCTGGCATCTCACTCTCTTTGAATCTTCTTGATCATGCTAGGATTAACAGGAAAAAGCAAAAAATTTCAGAATTGCACCTTGCAATGTGGAGATATTACTGTTTGTGCATTTACAATATTCATTGATTTTTGCCATTGAAAAACGTTTTTCATATACCAGAAATGTTTGAAGCTACTGACTGAATGAAAGGAGCTGGCATCTCACTCTCTTTGAATCTTCTTTATCATGCTAGGATTAACAGGAAAAAGCTAAAAATTTCAGAATTGCACCGTGCAATGTGGAGATATTACTGTTTGTGCATTTACAATATTCATTGATTTTTGCCATTGAAAAACATGTTTTTCATATACCAGAAATGTTTGAAGCTACTGACTGAATGAAAGGAGCTGGCATCTCACTCTCTTTGAATCTTCCTTATCATGCTAGGATTAGCAGGAAAAAGCAAAAAATTTCAGAATTGCACCTTGCAATGCGGAGATATTACTGTTTGTGCATTTACAATATTCATTGATTTTTGCCATTGAAAAACATGTTTTTCATATACCAGAAATGTTTGTAACTACTGACTGAATGAAAGGAGCTGGCATCTCACTCTCTTTGAATCTTCTTTATCATGCTAGGATTAACAGGAAAAAGCAAAAAATTTCAGAATTGCACCTTGCAATGTGGAGATATTACTGTTTGTGCATTTACAATATTCATTGATTTTTGCCATTGAAAAACGTTTTTCATATACCAGAAATGTTTGAAGCTACTGACTGAATGAAAGGAGCTGGCATCTCACTCTCTTTGAATCTTCTTTATCATGCTAGGATTAACAGGAAAAAGCTAAAAATTTCAGAATTGCACCGTGCAATGTGGAGATATTACTGTTTGTGCATTTACAATATTCATTGATTTTTGCCATTGAAAAACATGTTTTTCATATACCAGAAATGTTTGAAGCTACTGACTGAATGAAAGGAGCTGGCATCTCACTCTCTTTGAATCTTCTTTATCATGCTAGGATTAGCAGGAAAAAGCAAAAAATTTCAGAATTGCACCTTGCAATGTGGAGATATTACTGTTTGTGCATTTACAATATTCATTGATTTTTGCCATTGAAAAACATGTTTTTCATATACCAGAAATGTTTGAAGCTACTGACTGAATGAAAGGAGCTGGCATCTCACTCTCTTTGAATCTTCTTTATCATGCTAGGATTAACAGGAAAAAGCTAAAAATTTCAGAATTGCACCGTGCAATGTGGAGATATTACTGTTTGTGCATTTACAATATTCATTGATTTTTGCCATTGAAAAACGTTTTTCATATACCAGAAATGTTTGAAGCTACTGACTGAATGAAAGGAGCTGGCATCTCACTCTCTTTGAATCTTCTTTATCATGCTAGGATTAGCAGGAAAAAGCAAAAAATTTCAGAATTGCACCTTGCAATGTGGAGATATTACTGTTTGTGCATTTACAATATTCATTGATTTTTGCCATTGAAAAACATGTTTTTCATATACCAGAAATGTTTGAAGCTACTGACTGAATGAAAGGAGCTGGCATCTCACTCTCTTTGAATCTTCTTTATCATGCTAGGATTAGCAGGAAAAAGCAAAAAATTTCAGAATTGCACCTTGCAATGTGGAGATATTACTGTTTGTGCATTTACAATATTCATTGATTTTTGCCATTGAAAAACATGTTTTTCATATACCAGAAATGTTTGAAGCTACTGACTGAATGAAAGGAGCTGGCATCTCACTCTCTTTGAATCTTCTTTATCATGCTAGGATTAACAGGAAAAAGCTAAAAATTTCAGAATTGCACCGTGCAATGTGGAGATATTACTGTTTGTGCATTTACAATATTCATTGATTTTTGCCATTGAAAAACGTTTTTCATATACCAGAAATGTTTGAAGCTACTGACTGAATGAAAGGAGCTGGCATCTCACTCTCTTTGAATCTTCTTTATCATGCTAGGATTAACAGGAAAAAGCAAAAAATTTCAGAATTGCACCTTGCAATGTGGAGATATTACTGTTTGTGCATTTACAATATTCATTGATTTTTGCCATTGAAAAACATGTTTTTCATATACCAGAAATGTTTGAAGCTACTGACTGAATGAAAGGAGCTGGCATCTCACTCTCTTTGAATCTTCTTTATCATGCTAGGATTAACAGGAAAAAGCTAAAAATTTCAGAATTGCACCGTGCAATGTGGAGATATTACTGTTTGTGCATTTACAATATTCATTGATTTTTGCCATTGAAAAACATGTTTTTCATATACCAGAAATGTTTGAAGCTACTGACTGAATGAAAGGAGCTGGCATCTCACTCTCTTTGAATCTTCTTTATCATGCTAGGATTAACAGGAAAAAGCTAAAAATTTCAGAATTGCACCGTGCAATGTGGAGATATTACTGTTTGTGCTTTTACAATATTCATTGATTTTTGCCATTGAAAAACATGTTTTTCATATACCAGAAATGTTTGAAGCTACTGACTGAATGAAAGGAGCTGGCATCTCACTCTCTTTGAATCTTCTTTATCATGCTAGGATTAGCAGGAAAAAGCAAAAAATTTCAGAATTGCACCTTGCAATGCGGAGATATTACTGTTTGTGGATTTACAATATTCATTGATTTTTGCCATTGAAAAACATGTTTTTCATATACCAGAAATGTTTGAAGCTACTGACTGAATGAAAGGAGCTGGCATCTCACTCTGAATCTTCTTTATCATGCTAGGATTAACAGGAAAAAGCAAAAAATTTCAGAATTGCACCTTGCAATGTGGAGATATTACTGTTTGTGCATTTACAATATTCATTGATTTTTGCCATTGAAAAACGTTTTTCATATACCAGAAATGTTTGAAGCTACTGACTGAATGAAAGGAGCTGGCATCTTACTCTCTTTGAATCTTCTTTATCATGCTAGGATTAACAGGAAAAAGCTAAAAATTTCAGAATTGCACCGTGCAATGTGGAGATATTACTGTTTGTGCATTTACAATATTCATTGATTTTTGCCATTGAAAAACATGTTTTTCATATACCAGAAATGTTTGAAGCTACTGACTGAATGAAAGGAGCTGGCATCTCACTCTCTTTGAATCTTCTTTATCATGCTAGGATTAGCAGGAAAAAGCAAAAAATTTCAGAATTGCACCTTGCAATGTGGAGATATTACTGTTTGTGCATTTACAATATTCATTGATTTTTGCCATTGAAAAACATGTTTTTCATATACCAGAAATGTTTGAAGCTACTGACTGAATGAAAGGAGCTGGCATCTCACTCTCTTTGAATCTTCTTTATCATGCTAGGATTAACAGGAAAAAGCTAAAAATTTCAGAATTGCACCGTGCAATGTGGAGATATTACTGTTTGTGCATTTACAATATTCATTGATTTTTGCCATTGAAAAACGTTTTTCATATACCAGAAATGTTTGAAGCTACTGACTGAATGAAAGGAGCTGGCATCTCACTCTCTTTGAATCTTCTTTATCATGCTAGGATTAGCAGGAAAAAGCAAAAAATTTCAGAATTGCACCTTGCAATGTGGAGATATTACTGTTTGTGCATTTACAATATTCATTGATTTTTGCCATTGAAAAACATGTTTTTCATATACCAGAAATGTTTGAAGCTACTGACTGAATGAAAGGAGCTGGCATCTCACTCTCTTTGAATCTTCTTTATCATGCTAGGATTAACAGGAAAAAGCAAAAAATTTCAGAATTGCACCTTGCAATGTGGAGATATTACTGTTTGTGCATTTACAATATTCATTGATTTTTGCCATTGAAAAACATGTTTTTCATATACCAGAAATGTTTGAAGCTACTGACTGAATGAAAGGAGCTGGCATCTCACTCTCTTTGAATCTTCTTTATCATGCTAGGATTAGCAGGAAAAAGCTAAAAATTTCAGAATTGCACCTTGCAATGCGGAGATATTACTGTTTGTGCATTTACAATATTCATTGATTTTTGCCATTGAAAAACATGTTTTTCATATACCAGAAATGTTTGAAGCTACTGACTGAATGAAAGGAGCTGGCATCTCACTCTCTTTGAATCTTCTTGATCATGCTAGGATTAACAGGAAAAAGCAAAAAATTTCAGAATTGCACCTTGCAATGTGGAGATATTACTGTTTGTGCATTTACAATATTCATTGATTTTTGCCATTGAAAAACGTTTTTCATATACCAGAAATGTTTGAAGCTACTGACTGAATGAAAGGAGCTGGCATCTCACTCTCTTTGAATCTTCTTTATCATGCTAGGATTAGCAGGAAAAAGCAAAAAATTTCAGAATTGCACCTTGCAATGTGGAGATATTACTGTTTGTGCATTTACAATATTCATTGATTTTTGCCATTGAAAAACATGTTTTTCATATACCAGAAATGTTTGAAGCTACTGACTGAATGAAAGGAGCTGGCATCTCACTCTCTTTGAATCTTCTTGATCATGCTAGGATTAACAGGAAAAAGCAAAAAATTTCAGAATTGCACCTTGCAATGTGGAGATATTACTGTTTGTGCATTTACAATATTCATTGATTTTTGCCATTGAAAGTTTTTCATATACCAGAAATGTTTGAAGCTACTGACTGAATGAAAGGAGCTGGCATCTCACTCTCTTTGAATCTTCTTTATCATGCTAGGATTAACAGGAAAAAGCTAAAAATTTCAGAATTGCACCGTGCAATGTGGAGATATTACTGTTTGTGCATTTACAATATTCATTGATTTTTGCCATTGAAAAACATGTTTTTCATATACCAGAAATGTTTGAAGCTACTGACTGAATGAAAGGAGCTGGCATCTCACTCTCTTTGAATCTTCCTTATCATGCTAGGATTAGCAGGAAAAAGCAAAAAATTTCAGAATTGCACCTTGCAATGCGGAGATATTACTGTTTGTGCATTTACAATATTCATTGATTTTTGCCATTGAAAAACATGTTTTTCATATACCAGAAATGTTTGAAGCTACTGACTGAATGAAAGGAGCTGGCATCTCACTCTCTTTGAATCTTCTTTATCATGCTAGGATTAACAGGAAAAAGCTAAAAATTTCAGAATTGCACCGTGCAATGTGGAGATATTACTGTTTGTGCATTTACAATATTCATTGATTTTTGCCATTGAAAAACATGTTTTTCATATACCAGAAATGTTTGAAGCTACTGACTGAATGAAAGGAGCTGGCATCTCACTCTCTTTGAATCTTCTTTATCATGCTAGGATTAGCAGGAAAAAGCAAAAAATTTCAGAATTGCACCTTGCAATGTGGAGATATTACTGTTTGTGCATTTACAATATTCATTGATTTTTGCCATTGAAAAACATGTTTTTCATATACCAGAAATGTTTGAAGCTACTGACTGAATGAAAGGAGCTGGCATCTCACTCTCTTTGAATCTTCTTTATCATGCTAGGATTAACAGGAAAAAGCTAAAAATTTCAGAATTGCACCGTGCAATGTGGAGATATTACTGTTTGTGCATTTACAATATTCATTGATTTTTGCCATTGAAAAACGTTTTTCATATACCAGAAATGTTTGAAGCTACTGACTGAATGAAAGGAGCTGGCATCTCACTCTCTTTGAATCTTCTTTATCATGCTAGGATTAGCAGGAAAAAGCAAAAAATTTCAGAATTGCACCTTGCAATGTGGAGATATTACTGTTTGTGCATTTACAATATTCATTGATTTTTGCCATTGAAAAACATGTTTTTCATATACCAGAAATGTTTGAAGCTACTGACTGAATGAAAGGAGCTGGCATCTCACTCTCTTTGAATCTTCTTTATCATGCTAGGATTAGCAGGAAAAAGCAAAAAATTTCAGAATTGCACCTTGCAATGTGGAGATATTACTGTTTGTGCATTTACAATATTCATTGATTTTTGCCATTGAAAAACATGTTTTTCATATACCAGAAATGTTTGAAGCTACTGACTGAATGAAAGGAGCTGGCATCTCACTCTCTTTGAATCTTCTTTATCATGCTAGGATTAACAGGAAAAAGCTAAAAATTTCAGAATTGCACCGTGCAATGTGGAGATATTACTGTTTGTGCATTTACAATATTCATTGATTTTTGCCATTGAAAAACGTTTTTCATATACCAGAAATGTTTGAAGCTACTGACTGAATGAAAGGAGCTGGCATCTCACTCTGAATCTTCTTTATCATGCTAGGATTAACAGGAAAAAGCAAAAAATTTCAGAATTGCACCTTGCAATGTGGAGATATTACTGTTTGTGCATTTACAATATTCATTGATTTTTGCCATTGAAAAACGTTTTTCATATACCAGAAATGTTTGAAGCTACTGACTGAATGAAAGGAGCTGGCATCTTTCTTTGAATCTTCTTTATCATGCTAGGATTAACAGGAAAAAGCTAAAAATTTCAGAATTGCACCGTGCAATGTGGAGATATTACTGTTTGTGCATTTACAATATTCATTGATTTTTGCCATTGAAAAACATGTTTTTCATATACCAGAAATGTTTGAAGCTACTGACTGAATGAAAGGAGCTGGCATCTCACTCTCTTTGAATCTTCTTTATCATGCTAGGATTAGCAGGAAAAAGCAAAAAATTTCAGAATTGCACCTTGCAATGTGGAGATATTACTGTTTGTGCATTTACAATATTCATTGATTTTTGCCATTGAAAAACATGTTTTTCATATACCAGAAATGTTTGAAGCTACTGACTGAATGAAAGGAGCTGGCATCTCACTCTCTTTGAATCTTCTTTATCATGCTAGGATTAACAGGAAAAAGCTAAAAATTTCAGAATTGCACCGTGCAATGTGGAGATATTACTGTTTGTGCATTTACAATATTCATTGATTTTTGCCATTGAAAAACGTTTTTCATATACCAGAAATGTTTGAAGCTACTGACTGAATGAAAGGAGCTGGCATCTCACTCTCTTTGAATCTTCTTTATCATGCTAGGATTAGCAGGAAAAAGCAAAAAATTTCAGAATTGCACCTTGCAATGTGGAGATATTACTGTTTGTGCATTTACAATATTCATTGATTTTTGCCATTGAAAAACATGTTTTTCATATACCAGAAATGTTTGAAGCTACTGACTGAATGAAAGGAGCTGGCATCTCACTCTCTTTGAATCTTCTTTATCATGCTAGGATTAACAGGAAAAAGCAAAAAATTTCAGAATTGCACCTTGCAATGTGGAGATATTACTGTTTGTGCATTTACAATATTCATTGATTTTTGCCATTGAAAAACATGTTTTTCATATACCAGAAATGTTTGAAGCTACTGACTGAATGAAAGGAGCTGGCATCTCACTCTCTTTGAATCTTCTTTATCATGCTAGGATTAGCAGGAAAAAGCTAAAAATTTCAGAATTGCACCTTGCAATGCGGAGATATTACTGTTTGTGCATTTACAATATTCATTGATTTTTGCCATTGAAAAACATGTTTTTCATATACCAGAAATGTTTGAAGCTACTGACTGAATGAAAGGAGCTGGCATCTCACTCTCTTTGAATCTTCTTGATCATGCTAGGATTAACAGGAAAAAGCAAAAAATTTCAGAATTGCACCTTGCAATGTGGAGATATTACTGTTTGTGCATTTACAATATTCATTGATTTTTGCCATTGAAAAACGTTTTTCATATACCAGAAATGTTTGAAGCTACTGACTGAATGAAAGGAGCTGGCATCTCACTCTCTTTGAATCTTCTTTATCATGCTAGGATTAGCAGGAAAAAGCAAAAAATTTCAGAATTGCACCTTGCAATGTGGAGATATTACTGTTTGTGCATTTACAATATTCATTGATTTTTGCCATTGAAAAACATGTTTTTCATATACCAGAAATGTTTGAAGCTACTGACTGAATGAAAGGAGCTGGCATCTCACTCTCTTTGAATCTTCTTGATCATGCTAGGATTAACAGGAAAAAGCAAAAAATTTCAGAATTGCACCTTGCAATGTGGAGATATTACTGTTTGTGCATTTACAATATTCATTGATTTTTGCCATTGAAAGTTTTTCATATACCAGAAATGTTTGAAGCTACTGACTGAATGAAAGGAGCTGGCATCTCACTCTCTTTGAATCTTCTTTATCATGCTAGGATTAACAGGAAAAAGCTAAAAATTTCAGAATTGCACCGTGCAATGTGGAGATATTACTGTTTGTGCATTTACAATATTCATTGATTTTTGCCATTGAAAAACATGTTTTTCATATACCAGAAATGTTTGAAGCTACTGACTGAATGAAAGGAGCTGGCATCTCACTCTCTTTGAATCTTCCTTATCATGCTAGGATTAGCAGGAAAAAGCAAAAAATTTCAGAATTGCACCTTGCAATGCGGAGATATTACTGTTTGTGCATTTACAATATTCATTGATTTTTGCCATTGAAAAACATGTTTTTCATATACCAGAAATGTTTGTAACTACTGACTGAATGAAAGGAGCTGGCATCTCACTCTCTTTGAATCTTCTTTATCATGCTAGGATTAACAGGAAAAAGCAAAAAATTTCAGAATTGCACCTTGCAATGTGGAGATATTACTGTTTGTGCATTTACAATATTCATTGATTTTTGCCATTGAAAAACGTTTTTCATATACCAGAAATGTTTGAAGCTACTGACTGAATGAAAGGAGCTGGCATCTCACTCTCTTTGAATCTTCTTTATCATGCTAGGATTAACAGGAAAAAGCTAAAAATTTCAGAATTGCACCGTGCAATGTGGAGATATTACTGTTTGTGCATTTACAATATTCATTGATTTTTGCCATTGAAAAACATGTTTTTCATATACCAGAAATGTTTGAAGCTACTGACTGAATGAAAGGAGCTGGCATCTCACTCTCTTTGAATCTTCTTTATCATGCTAGGATTAGCAGGAAAAAGCAAAAAATTTCAGAATTGCACCTTGCAATGTGGAGATATTACTGTTTGTGCATTTACAATATTCATTGATTTTTGCCATTGAAAAACATGTTTTTCATATACCAGAAATGTTTGAAGCTACTGACTGAATGAAAGGAGCTGGCATCTCACTCTCTTTGAATCTTCTTTATCATGCTAGGATTAACAGGAAAAAGCTAAAAATTTCAGAATTGCACCGTGCAATGTGGAGATATTACTGTTTGTGCATTTACAATATTCATTGATTTTTGCCATTGAAAAACGTTTTTCATATACCAGAAATGTTTGAAGCTACTGACTGAATGAAAGGAGCTGGCATCTCACTCTCTTTGAATCTTCTTTATCATGCTAGGATTAGCAGGAAAAAGCAAAAAATTTCAGAATTGCACCTTGCAATGTGGAGATATTACTGTTTGTGCATTTACAATATTCATTGATTTTTGCCATTGAAAAACATGTTTTTCATATACCAGAAATGTTTGAAGCTACTGACTGAATGAAAGGAGCTGGCATCTCACTCTCTTTGAATCTTCTTTATCATGCTAGGATTAGCAGGAAAAAGCAAAAAATTTCAGAATTGCACCTTGCAATGTGGAGATATTACTGTTTGTGCATTTACAATATTCATTGATTTTTGCCATTGAAAAACATGTTTTTCATATACCAGAAATGTTTGAAGCTACTGACTGAATGAAAGGAGCTGGCATCTCACTCTCTTTGAATCTTCTTTATCATGCTAGGATTAACAGGAAAAAGCTAAAAATTTCAGAATTGCACCGTGCAATGTGGAGATATTACTGTTTGTGCATTTACAATATTCATTGATTTTTGCCATTGAAAAACGTTTTTCATATACCAGAAATGTTTGAAGCTACTGACTGAATGAAAGGAGCTGGCATCTCACTCTCTTTGAATCTTCTTTATCATGCTAGGATTAACAGGAAAAAGCAAAAAATTTCAGAATTGCACCTTGCAATGTGGAGATATTACTGTTTGTGCATTTACAATATTCATTGATTTTTGCCATTGAAAAACATGTTTTTCATATACCAGAAATGTTTGAAGCTACTGACTGAATGAAAGGAGCTGGCATCTCACTCTCTTTGAATCTTCTTTATCATGCTAGGATTAACAGGAAAAAGCTAAAAATTTCAGAATTGCACCGTGCAATGTGGAGATATTACTGTTTGTGCATTTACAATATTCATTGATTTTTGCCATTGAAAAACATGTTTTTCATATACCAGAAATGTTTGAAGCTACTGACTGAATGAAAGGAGCTGGCATCTCACTCTCTTTGAATCTTCTTTATCATGCTAGGATTAGCAGGAAAAAGCAAAAAATTTCAGAATTGCACCTTGCAATGTGGAGATATTACTGTTTGTGCATTTACAATATTCATTGATTTTTGCCATTGAAAAACATGTTTTTCATATACCAGAAATGTTTGAAGCTACTGACTGAATGAAAGGAGCTGGCATCTCACTCTCTTTGAATCTTCTTTATCATGCTAGGATTAGTAGGAAAAAGCTAAAAATTTCAGAATTGCACCGTGCAATGTGGAGATATTACTGTTTGTGCATTTACAATATTCATTGATTTTTGCCATTGAAAAACATGTTTTTCATATACCAGAAATGTTTGAAGCTACTGACTGAATGAAAGGAGCTGGCATCTCACTCTCTTTGAATCTTCTTTATCATGCTAGGATTAGCAGGAAAAAGCAAAAAATTTCAGAATTGCACCTTGCAATGCGGAGATATTACTGTTTGTGCATTTACAATATTCATTGATTTTTGCCATTGAAAAACATGTTTTTCATATACCAGAAATGTTTGAAGCTACTGATTGAATGAAAGGAGCTGGCATCTCACTCTCTTTGAATCTTCTTTATCATGCTAGGATTAACAGGAAAAAGCTAAAAATTTCAGAATTGCACCTTGCAATGTGGAGATATTACTGTTTGTGCATTTACAATATTCATTGATTTTTGCCATTGAAAAACATGTTTTTCATATACCAGAAATGTTTGAAGCTACTGACTGAATGAAAGGAGCTGGCATCTCACTCTCTTTGAATCTTCTTTATCATGCTAGGATTAACAGGAAAAAGCTAAAAATTTCAGAATTGCACCGTGCAATGTGGAGATATTACTGTTTGTGCATTTACAATATTCATTGATTTTTGCCATTGAAAAACATGTTTTTCATATACCAGAAATGTTTGAAGCTACTGACTGAATGAAAGGAGCTGGCATCTCACTCTCTTTGAATCTTCTTTATCATGCTAGGATTAACAGGAAAAAGCAAAAAATTTCAGAATTGCACCTTGCAATGTGGAGATATTACTGTTTGTGCATTTACAATATTCATTGATTTTTGCCATTGAAAAACGTTTTTCATATACCAGAAATGTTTGAAGCTACTGACTGAATGAAAGGAGCTGGCATCTCACTCTCTTTGAATCTTCTTTATCATGCTAGGATTAACAGGAAAAAGCTAAAAATTTCAGAATTGCACCGTGCAATGTGGAGATATTACTGTTTGTGCATTTACAATATTCATTGATTTTTGCCATTGAAAAACATGTTTTTCATATACCAGAAATGTTTGAAGCTACTGACTGAATGAAAGGAGCTGGCATCTCACTCTCTTTGAATCTTCTTTATCATGCTAGGATTAGCAGGAAAAAGCAAAAAATTTCAGAATTGCACCTTGCAATGTGGAGATATTACTGTTTGTGCATTTACAATATTCATTGATTTTTGCCATTGAAAAACATGTTTTTCATATACCAGAAATGTTTGAAGCTACTGACTGAATGAAAGGAGCTGGCATCTCACTCTCTTTGAATCTTCTTTATCATGCTAGGAATAACAGGAAAAAGCAAAAAATTTCAGAATTGCACCTTGCAATGTGGAGATATTACTGTTTGTGCATTTACAATATTCATTGATTTTTGCCATTGAAAAACATGTTTTTCATATACCAGAAATGTTTGAAGCTACTGACTGAATGAAAGGAGCTGGCATCTCACTCTCTTTGAATCTTCTTTATCATGCTAGGATTAACAGGAAAAAGCTAAAAATTTCAGAATTGCACCGTGCAATGTGGAGATATTACTGTTTGTGCTTTTACAATATTCATTGATTTTTGCCATTGAAAAACATGTTTTTCATATACCAGAAATGTTTGAAGCTACTGACTGAATGAAAGGAGCTGGCATCTCACTCTCTTTGAATCTTCTTTATCATGCTAGGATTAGCAGGAAAAAGCAAAAAATTTCAGAATTGCACCTTGCAATGCGGAGATATTACTGTTTGTGCATTTACAATATTCATTGATTTTTGCCATTGAAAAACATGTTTTTCATATACCAGAAATGTTTGAAGCTACTGACTGAATGAAAGGAGCTGGCATCTCACTCTCTTTGAATCTTCTTTATCATGCTAGGATTAACAGGAAAAAGCTAAAAATTTCAGAATTGCACCGTGCAATGTGGAGATATTACTGTTTGTGCATTTACAATATTCATTGATTTTTGCCATTGAAAAACATGTTTTTCATATACCAGAAATGTTTGAAGCTACTGACTGAATGAAAGGAGCTGGCATCTCACTCTCTTTGAATCTTCTTTATCATGCTAGGATTAGCAGGAAAAAGCAAAAAATTTCAGAATTGCACCTTGCAATGTGGAGATATTACTGTTTGTGCATTTACAATATTCATTGATTTTTGCCATTGAAAAACATGTTTTTCATATACCAGAAATGTTTGAAGCTACTGACTGAATGAAAGGAGCTGGCATCTCACTCTCTTTGAATCTTCTTTATCATGCTAGGATTAGTAGGAAAAAGCTAAAAATTTCAGAATTGCACCGTGCAATGTGGAGATATTACTGTTTGTGCATTTACAATATTCATTGATTTTTGCCATTGAAAAACATGTTTTTCATATACCAGAAATGTTTGAAGCTACTGACTGAATGAAAGGAGCTGGCATCTCACTCTCTTTGAATCTTCTTTATCATGCTAGGATTAGCAGGAAAAAGCAAAAAATTTCAGAATTGCACCTTGCAATGTGGAGATATTACTGTTTGTGCATTTACAATATTCATTGATTTTTGCCATTGAAAAACATGTTTTTCATATACCAGAAATGTTTGAAGCTACTGACTGAATGAAAGGAGCTGGCATCTCACTCTCTTTGAATCTTCTTTATCATGCTAGGATTAACAGGAAAAAGCTAAAAATTTCAGAATTGCACCGTGCAATGTGGAGATATTACTGTTTGTGCTTTTACAATATTCATTGATTTTTGCCATTGAAAAACATGTTTTTCATATACCAGAAATGTTTGAAGCTACTGACTGAATGAAAGGAGCTGGCATCTCACTCTCTTTGAATCTTCTTTATCATGCTAGGATTAGCAGGAAAAAGCAAAAAATTTCAGAATTGCACCTTGCAATGTGGAGATATTACTGTTTGTGCATTTACAATATTCATTGATTTTTGCCATTGAAAAACATGTTTTTCATATACCAGAAATGTTTGAAGCTACTGACTGAATGAAAGGAGCTGGCATCTCACTCTCTTTGAATCTTCTTTATCATGCTAGGATTAGTAGGAAAAAGCTAAAAATTTCAGAATTGCACCGTGCAATGTGGAGATATTACTGTTTGTGCATTTACAATATTCATTGATTTTTGCCATTGAAAAACATGTTTTTCATATACCAGAAATGTTTGAAGCTACTGACTGAATGAAAGGAGCTGGCATCTCACTCTCTTTGAATCTTCTTTATCATGCTAGGATTAACAGGAAAAAGCTAAAAATTTCAGAATTGCACCGTGCAATGTGGAGATATTACTGTTTGTGCTTTTACAATATTCATTGATTTTTGCCATTGAAAAACATGTTTTTCATATACCAGAAATGTTTGAAGCTACTGACTGAATGAAAGGAGCTGGCATCTCACTCTCTTTGAATCTTCTTTATCATGCTAGGATTAGCAGGAAAAAGCAAAAAATTTCAGAATTGCACCTTGCAATGCGGAGATATTACTGTTTGTGCATTTACAATATTCATTGATTTTTGCCATTGAAAAACATGTTTTTCATATACCAGAAATGTTTGAAGCTACTGACTGAATGAAAGGAGCTGGCATCTCACTCTGAATCTTCTTTATCATGCTAGGATTAACAGGAAAAAGCAAAAAATTTCAGAATTGCACCTTGCAATGTGGAGATATTACTGTTTGTGCATTTACAATATTCATTGATTTTTGCCATTGAAAAACGTTTTTCATATACCAGAAATGTTTGAAGCTACTGACTGAATGAAAGGAGCTGGCATCTCACTCTCTTTCAATCTTCTTTATCATGCTAGGATTAACAGGAAAAAGCTAAAAATTTCAGAATTGCACCGTGCAATGTGGAGATATTACTGTTTGTGCATTTACAATATTCATTGATTTTTGCCATTGAAAAACATGTTTTTCATATACCAGAAATGTTTGAAGCTACTGACTGAATGAAAGGAGCTGGCATCTCACTCTCTTTGAATCTTCTTTATCATGCTAGGATTAGCAGGAAAAAGCAAAAAATTTCAGAATTGCACCTTGCAATGTGGAGATATTACTGTTTGTGCATTTACAATATTCATTGATTTTTGCCATTGAAAAACATGTTTTTCATATACCAGAAATGTTTGAAGCTACTGACTGAATGAAAGGAGCTGGCATCTCACTCTCTTTGAATCTTCTTTATCATGCTAGGATTAACAGGAAAAAGCTAAAAATTTCAGAATTGCACCGTGCAATGTGGAGATATTACTGTTTGTGCATTTACAATATTCATTGATTTTTGCCATTGAAAAACGTTTTTCATATACCAGAAATGTTTGAAGCTACTGACTGAATGAAAGGAGCTGGCATCTCACTCTCTTTGAATCTTCTTTATCATGCTAGGATTAGCAGGAAAAAGCAAAAAATTTCAGAATTGCACCTTGCAATGTGGAGATATTACTGTTTGTGCATTTACAATATTCATTGATTTTTGCCATTGAAAAACATGTTTTTCATATACCAGAAATGTTTGAAGCTACTGACTGAATGAAAGGAGCTGGCATCTCACTCTCTTTGAATCTTCTTTATCATGCTAGGATTAACAGGAAAAAGCAAAAAATTTCAGAATTGCACCTTGCAATGTGGAGATATTACTGTTTGTGCATTTACAATATTCATTGATTTTTGCCATTGAAAAACATGTTTTTCATATACCAGAAATGTTTGAAGCTACTGACTGAATGAAAGGAGCTGGCATCTCACTCTCTTTGAATCTTCTTTATCATGCTAGGATTAGCAGGAAAAAGCTAAAAATTTCAGAATTGCACCTTGCAATGCGGAGATATTACTGTTTGTGCATTTACAATATTCATTGATTTTTGCCATTGAAAAACATGTTTTTCATATACCAGAAATGTTTGAAGCTACTGACTGAATGAAAGGAGCTGGCATCTCACTCTCTTTGAATCTTCTTGATCATGCTAGGATTAACAGGAAAAAGCAAAAAATTTCAGAATTGCACCTTGCAATGTGGAGATATTACTGTTTGTGCATTTACAATATTCATTGATTTTTGCCATTGAAAAACGTTTTTCATATACCAGAAATGTTTGAAGCTACTGACTGAATGAAAGGAGCTGGCATCTCACTCTCTTTGAATCTTCTTTATCATGCTAGGATTAACAGGAAAAAGCTAAAAATTTCAGAATTGCACCGTGCAATGTGGAGATATTACTGTTTGTGCATTTACAATATTCATTGATTTTTGCCATTGAAAAACATGTTTTTCATATACCAGAAATGTTTGAAGCTACTGACTGAATGAAAGGAGCTGGCATCTCACTCTCTTTGAATCTTCCTTATCATGCTAGGATTAGCAGGAAAAAGCAAAAAATTTCAGAATTGCACCTTGCAATGCGGAGATATTACTGTTTGTGCATTTACAATATTCATTGATTTTTGCCATTGAAAAACATGTTTTTCATATACCAGAAATGTTTGTAACTACTGACTGAATGAAAGGAGCTGGCATCTCACTCTCTTTGAATCTTCTTTATCATGCTAGGATTAACAGGAAAAAGCAAAAAATTTCAGAATTGCACCTTGCAATGTGGAGATATTACTGTTTGTGCATTTACAATATTCATTGATTTTTGCCATTGAAAAACGTTTTTCATATACCAGAAATGTTTGAAGCTACTGACTGAATGAAAGGAGCTGGCATCTCACTCTCTTTGAATCTTCTTTATTATGCTAGGATTAACAGGAAAAAGCTAAAAATTTCAGAATTGCACCGTGCAATGTGGAGATATTACTGTTTGTGCATTTACAATATTCATTGATTTTTGCCATTGAAAAACATGTTTTTCATATACCAGAAATGTTTGAAGCTACTGACTGAATGAAAGGAGCTGGCATCTCACTCTCTTTGAATCTTCTTTATCATGCTAGGATTAGCAGGAAAAAGCAAAAAATTTCAGAATTGCACCTTGCAATGTGGAGATATTACTGTTTGTGCATTTACAATATTCATTGATTTTTGCCATTGAAAAACATGTTTTTCATATACCAGAAATGTTTGAAGCTACTGACTGAATGAAAGGAGCTGGCATCTCACTCTCTTTGAATCTTCTTTATCATGCTAGGATTAACAGGAAAAAGCTAAAAATTTCAGAATTGCACCGTGCAATGTGGAGATATTACTGTTTGTGCATTTACAATATTCATTGATTTTTGCCATTGAAAAACGTTTTTCATATACCAGAAATGTTTGAAGCTACTGACTGAATGAAAGGAGCTGGCATCTCACTCTCTTTGAATCTTCTTTATCATGCTAGGATTAGCAGGAAAAAGCAAAAAATTTCAGAATTGCACCTTGCAATGTGGAGATATTACTGTTTGTGCATTTACAATATTCATTGATTTTTGCCATTGAAAAACATGTTTTTCATATACCAGAAATGTTTGAAGCTACTGACTGAATGAAAGGAGCTGGCATCTCACTCTCTTTGAATCTTCTTGATCATGCTAGGATTAACAGGAAAAAGCAAAAAATTTCAGAATTGCACCTTGCAATGTGGAGATATTACTGTTTGTGCATTTACAATATTCATTGATTTTTGCCATTGAAAAACGTTTTTCATATACCAGAAATGTTTGAAGCTACTGACTGAATGAAAGGAGCTGGCATCTCACTCTCTTTGAATCTTCTTTATCATGCTAGGATTAACAGGAAAAAGCTAAAAATTTCAGAATTGCACCGTGCAATGTGGAGATATTACTGTTTGTGCATTTACAATATTCATTGATTTTTGCCATTGAAAAACGTTTTTCATATACCAGAAATGTTTGAAGCTACTGACTGAAAGGAGCTGGCATCTCACTCTCTTTGAATCTTCCTTATCATGCTAGGATTAGCAGGAAAAAGCAAAAAATTTCAGAATTGCACCTTGCAATGCGGAGATATTACTGTTTGTGCATTTACAATATTCATTGATTTTTGCCATTGAAAAACATGTTTTTCATATACCAGAAATGTTTGTAACTACTGACTGAATGAAAGGAGCTGGCATCTCACTCTCTTTGAATCTTCTTTATCATGCTAGGATTAACAGGAAAAAGCAAAAAATTTCAGAATTGCACCTTGCAATGTGGAGATATTACTGTTTGTGCATTTACAATATTCATTGATTTTTGCCATTGAAAAACGTTTTTCATATACCAGAAATGTTTGAAGCTACTGACTGAATGAAAGGAGCTGGCATCTCACTCTCTTTGAATCTTCTTTATCATGCTAGGATTAACAGGAAAAAGCTAAAAATTTCAGAATTGCACCGTGCAATGTGGAGATATTACTGTTTGTGCATTTACAATATTCATTGATTTTTGCCATTGAAAAACATGTTTTTCATATACCAGAAATGTTTGAAGCTACTGACTGAATGAAAGGAGCTGGCATCTCACTCTCTTTGAATCTTCTTTATCATGCTAGGATTAGCAGGAAAAAGCAAAAAATTTCAGAATTGCACCTTGCAATGTGGAGATATTACTGTTTGTGCATTTACAATATTCATTGATTTTTGCCATTGAAAAACATGTTTTTCATATACCAGAAATGTTTGAAGCTACTGACTGAATGAAAGGAGCTGGCATCTCACTCTGAATCTTCTTTATCATGCTAGGATTAACAGGAAAAAGCTAAAAATTTCAGAATTGCACCGTGCAATGTGGAGATATTACTGTTTGTGCATTTACAATATTCATTGATTTTTGCCATTGAAAAACGTTTTTCATATACCAGAAATGTTTGAAGCTACTGACTGAATGAAAGGAGCTGGCATCTCACTCTCTTTGAATCTTCTTTATCATGCTAGGATTAGCAGGAAAAAGCAAAAAATTTCAGAATTGCACCTTGCAATGTGGAGATATTACTGTTTGTGCATTTACAATATTCATTGATTTTTGCCATTGAAAAACATGTTTTTCATATACCAGAAATGTTTGAAGCTACTGACTGAATGAAAGGAGCTGGCATCTCACTCTCTTTGAATCTTCTTTATCATGCTAGGATTAGCAGGAAAAAGCAAAAAATTTCAGAATTGCACCTTGCAATGTGGAGATATTACTGTTTGTGCATTTACAATATTCATTGATTTTTGCCATTGAAAAACATGTTTTTCATATACCAGAAATGTTTGAAGCTACTGACTGAATGAAAGGAGCTGGCATCTCACTCTCTTTGAATCTTCTTTATCATGCTAGGATTAACAGGAAAAAGCTAAAAATTTCAGAATTGCACCGTGCAATGTGGAGATATTACTGTTTGTGCATTTACAATATTCATTGATTTTTGCCATTGAAAAACGTTTTTCATATACCAGAAATGTTTGAAGCTACTGACTGAATGAAAGGAGCTGGCATCTCACTCTCTTTGAATCTTCTTTATCATGCTAGGATTAACAGGAAAAAGCAAAAAATTTCAGAATTGCACCTTGCAATGTGGAGATATTACTGTTTGTGCATTTACAATATTCATTGATTTTTGCCATTGAAAAACATGTTTTTCATATACCAGAAATGTTTGAAGCTACTGACTGAATGAAAGGAGCTGGCATCTCACTCTCTTTGAATCTTCTTTATCATGCTAGGATTAACAGGAAAAAGCTAAAAATTTCAGAATTGCACCGTGCAATGTGGAGATATTACTGTTTGTGCATTTACAATATTCATTGATTTTTGCCATTGAAAAACATGTTTTTCATATACCAGAAATGTTTGAAGCTACTGACTGAATGAAAGGAGCTGGCATCTCACTCTCTTTGAATCTTCTTTATCATGCTAGGATTAACAGGAAAAAGCTAAAAATTTCAGAATTGCACCGTGCAATGTGGAGATATTACTGTTTGTGCTTTTACAATATTCATTGATTTTTGCCATTGAAAAACATGTTTTTCATATACCAGAAATGTTTGAAGCTACTGACTGAATGAAAGGAGCTGGCATCTCACTCTCTTTGAATCTTCTTTATCATGCTAGGATTAGCAGGAAAAAGCAAAAAATTTCAGAATTGCACCTTGCAATGCGGAGATATTACTGTTTGTGGATTTACAATATTCATTGATTTTTGCCATTGAAAAACATGTTTTTCATATACCAGAAATGTTTGAAGCTACTGACTGAATGAAAGGAGCTGGCATCTCACTCTGAATCTTCTTTATCATGCTAGGATTAACAGGAAAAAGCAAAAAATTTCAGAATTGCACCTTGCAATGTGGAGATATTACTGTTTGTGCATTTACAATATTCATTGATTTTTGCCATTGAAAAACGTTTTTCATATACCAGAAATGTTTGAAGCTACTGACTGAATGAAAGGAGCTGGCATCTCACTCTCTTTGAATCTTCTTTATCATGCTAGGATTAACAGGAAAAAGCTAAAAATTTCAGAATTGCACCGTGCAATGTGGAGATATTACTGTTTGTGCATTTACAATATTCATTGATTTTTGCCATTGAAAAACGTTTTTCATATACCAGAAATGTTTGAAGCTACTGACTGAAAGGAGCTGGCATCTCACTCTCTTTGAATCTTCCTTATCATGCTAGGATTAGCAGGAAAAAGCAAAAAATTTCAGAATTGCACCTTGCAATGCGGAGATATTACTGTTTGTGCATTTACAATATTCATTGATTTTTGCCATTGAAAAACATGTTTTTCATATACCAGAAATGTTTGTAACTACTGACTGAATGAAAGGAGCTGGCATCTCACTCTCTTTGAATCTTCTTTATCATGCTAGGATTAACAGGAAAAAGCAAAAAATTTCAGAATTGCACCTTGCAATGTGGAGATATTACTGTTTGTGCATTTACAATATTCATTGATTTTTGCCATTGAAAAACGTTTTTCATATACCAGAAATGTTTGAAGCTACTGACTGAATGAAAGGAGCTGGCATCTCACTCTCTTTGAATCTTCTTTATCATGCTAGGATTAACAGGAAAAAGCTAAAAATTTCAGAATTGCACCGTGCAATGTGGAGATATTACTGTTTGTGCATTTACAATATTCATTGATTTTTGCCATTGAAAAACATGTTTTTCATATACCAGAAATGTTTGAAGCTACTGACTGAATGAAAGGAGCTGGCATCTCACTCTCTTTGAATCTTCTTTATCATGCTAGGATTAGCAGGAAAAAGCAAAAAATTTCAGAATTGCACCTTGCAATGTGGAGATATTACTGTTTGTGCATTTACAATATTCATTGATTTTTGCCATTGAAAAACATGTTTTTCATATACCAGAAATGTTTGAAGCTACTGACTGAATGAAAGGAGCTGGCATCTCACTCTGAATCTTCTTTATCATGCTAGGATTAACAGGAAAAAGCTAAAAATTTCAGAATTGCACCGTGCAATGTGGAGATATTACTGTTTGTGCATTTACAATATTCATTGATTTTTGCCATTGAAAAACGTTTTTCATATACCAGAAATGTTTGAAGCTACTGACTGAATGAAAGGAGCTGGCATCTCACTCTCTTTGAATCTTCTTTATCATGCTAGGATTAGCAGGAAAAAGCAAAAAATTTCAGAATTGCACCTTGCAATGTGGAGATATTACTGTTTGTGCATTTACAATATTCATTGATTTTTGCCATTGAAAAACATGTTTTTCATATACCAGAAATGTTTGAAGCTACTGACTGAATGAAAGGAGCTGGCATCTCACTCTCTTTGAATCTTCTTTATCATGCTAGGATTAGCAGGAAAAAGCAAAAAATTTCAGAATTGCACCTTGCAATGTGGAGATATTACTGTTTGTGCATTTACAATATTCATTGATTTTTGCCATTGAAAAACATGTTTTTCATATACCAGAAATGTTTGAAGCTACTGACTGAATGAAAGGAGCTGGCATCTCACTCTCTTTGAATCTTCTTTATCATGCTAGGATTAACAGGAAAAAGCTAAAAATTTCAGAATTGCACCGTGCAATGTGGAGATATTACTGTTTGTGCATTTACAATATTCATTGATTTTTGCCATTGAAAAACGTTTTTCATATACCAGAAATGTTTGAAGCTACTGACTGAATGAAAGGAGCTGGCATCTCACTCTCTTTGAATCTTCTTTATCATGCTAGGATTAACAGGAAAAAGCAAAAAATTTCAGAATTGCACCTTGCAATGTGGAGATATTACTGTTTGTGCATTTACAATATTCATTGATTTTTGCCATTGAAAAACATGTTTTTCATATACCAGAAATGTTTGAAGCTACTGACTGAATGAAAGGAGCTGGCATCTCACTCTCTTTGAATCTTCTTTATCATGCTAGGATTAACAGGAAAAAGCTAAAAATTTCAGAATTGCACCGTGCAATGTGGAGATATTACTGTTTGTGCATTTACAATATTCATTGATTTTTGCCATTGAAAAACATGTTTTTCATATACCAGAAATGTTTGAAGCTACTGACTGAATGAAAGGAGCTGGCATCTCACTCTCTTTGAATCTTCTTTATCATGCTAGGATTAACAGGAAAAAGCTAAAAATTTCAGAATTGCACCGTGCAATGTGGAGATATTACTGTTTGTGCTTTTACAATATTCATTGATTTTTGCCATTGAAAAACATGTTTTTCATATACCAGAAATGTTTGAAGCTACTGACTGAATGAAAGGAGCTGGCATCTCACTCTCTTTGAATCTTCTTTATCATGCTAGGATTAGCAGGAAAAAGCAAAAAATTTCAGAATTGCACCTTGCAATGCGGAGATATTACTGTTTGTGGATTTACAATATTCATTGATTTTTGCCATTGAAAAACATGTTTTTCATATACCAGAAATGTTTGAAGCTACTGACTGAATGAAAGGAGCTGGCATCTCACTCTGAATCTTCTTTATCATGCTAGGATTAACAGGAAAAAGCAAAAAATTTCAGAATTGCACCTTGCAATGTGGAGATATTACTGTTTGTGCATTTACAATATTCATTGATTTTTGCCATTGAAAAACGTTTTTCATATACCAGAAATGTTTGAAGCTACTGACTGAATGAAAGGAGCTGGCATCTTACTCTCTTTGAATCTTCTTTATCATGCTAGGATTAACAGGAAAAAGCTAAAAATTTCAGAATTGCACCGTGCAATGTGGAGATATTACTGTTTGTGCATTTACAATATTCATTGATTTTTGCCATTGAAAAACATGTTTTTCATATACCAGAAATGTTTGAAGCTACTGACTGAATGAAAGGAGCTGGCATCTCACTCTCTTTGAATCTTCTTTATCATGCTAGGATTAGCAGGAAAAAGCAAAAAATTTCAGAATTGCACCTTGCAATGTGGAGATATTACTGTTTGTGCATTTACAATATTCATTGATTTTTGCCATTGAAAAACATGTTTTTCATATACCAGAAATGTTTGAAGCTACTGACTGAATGAAAG
Organism: Phyllobates terribilis; assembly: GCF_046119375.1. Taxonomy (NCBI): domain Eukaryota; kingdom Metazoa; phylum Chordata; class Amphibia; order Anura; family Dendrobatidae; genus Phyllobates; species Phyllobates terribilis. The sequence continues at coordinate 74,510 of NW_027365308.1, read as the reverse complement.
GAGCTGGCATCTCACTCTCTTTGAATCTTCTTTATCATGCTAGGATTAACAGGAAAAAGCTAAAAATTTCAGAATTGCACCGTGCAATGTGGAGATATTACTGTTTGTGCATTTACAATATTCATTGATTTTTGCCATTGAAAAACGTTTTTCATATACCAGAAATGTTTGAAGCTACTGACTGAATGAAAGGAGCTGGCATCTCACTCTCTTTGAATCTTCTTTATCATGCTAGGATTAGCAGGAAAAAGCAAAAAATTTCAGAATTGCACCTTGCAATGTGGAGATATTACTGTTTGTGCATTTACAATATTCATTGATTTTTGCCATTGAAAAACATGTTTTTCATATACCAGAAATGTTTGAAGCTACTGACTGAATGAAAGGAGCTGGCATCTCACTCTCTTTGAATCTTCTTTATCATGCTAGGATTAACAGGAAAAAGCAAAAAATTTCAGAATTGCACCTTGCAATGTGGAGATATTACTGTTTGTGCATTTACAATATTCATTGATTTTTGCCATTGAAAAACATGTTTTTCATATACCAGAAATGTTTGAAGCTACTGACTGAATGAAAGGAGCTGGCATCTCACTCTCTTTGAATCTTCTTTATCATGCTAGGATTAGCAGGAAAAAGCTAAAAATTTCAGAATTGCACCTTGCAATGCGGAGATATTACTGTTTGTGCATTTACAATATTCATTGATTTTTGCCATTGAAAAACATGTTTTTCATATACCAGAAATGTTTGAAGCTACTGACTGAATGAAAGGAGCTGGCATCTCACTCTCTTTGAATCTTCTTGATCATGCTAGGATTAACAGGAAAAAGCAAAAAATTTCAGAATTGCACCTTGCAATGTGGAGATATTACTGTTTGTGCATTTACAATATTCATTGATTTTTGCCATTGAAAAACGTTTTTCATATACCAGAAATGTTTGAAGCTACTGACTGAATGAAAGGAGCTGGCATCTCACTCTCTTTGAATCTTCTTTATCATGCTAGGATTAGCAGGAAAAAGCAAAAAATTTCAGAATTGCACCTTGCAATGTGGAGATATTACTGTTTGTGCATTTACAATATTCATTGATTTTTGCCATTGAAAAACATGTTTTTCATATACCAGAAATGTTTGAAGCTACTGACTGAATGAAAGGAGCTGGCATCTCACTCTCTTTGAATCTTCTTGATCATGCTAGGATTAACAGGAAAAAGCAAAAAATTTCAGAATTGCACCTTGCAATGTGGAGATATTACTGTTTGTGCATTTACAATATTCATTGATTTTTGCCATTGAAAAACGTTTTTCATATACCAGAAATGTTTGAAGCTACTGACTGAATGAAAGGAGCTGGCATCTCACTCTCTTTGAATCTTCTTTATCATGCTAGGATTAACAGGAAAAAGCTAAAAATTTCAGAATTGCACCGTGCAATGTGGAGATATTACTGTTTGTGCATTTACAATATTCATTGATTTTTGCCATTGAAAAACATGTTTTTCATATACCAGAAATGTTTGAAGCTACTGACTGAATGAAAGGAGCTGGCATCTCACTCTCTTTGAATCTTCCTTATCATGCTAGGATTAGCAGGAAAAAGCAAAAAATTTCAGAATTGCACCTTGCAATGCGGAGATATTACTGTTTGTGCATTTACAATATTCATTGATTTTTGCCATTGAAAAACATGTTTTTCATATACCAGAAATGTTTGTAACTACTGACTGAATGAAAGGAGCTGGCATCTCACTCTCTTTGAATCTTCTTTATCATGCTAGGATTAACAGGAAAAAGCAAAAAATTTCAGAATTGCACCTTGCAATGTGGAGATATTACTGTTTGTGCATTTACAATATTCATTGATTTTTGCCATTGAAAAACGTTTTTCATATACCAGAAATGTTTGAAGCTACTGACTGAATGAAAGGAGCTGGCATCTCACTCTCTTTGAATCTTCTTTATCATGCTAGGATTAACAGGAAAAAGCTAAAAATTTCAGAATTGCACCGTGCAATGTGGAGATATTACTGTTTGTGCATTTACAATATTCATTGATTTTTGCCATTGAAAAACATGTTTTTCATATACCAGAAATGTTTGAAGCTACTGACTGAATGAAAGGAGCTGGCATCTCACTCTCTTTGAATCTTCTTTATCATGCTAGGATTAGCAGGAAAAAGCAAAAAATTTCAGAATTGCACCTTGCAATGTGGAGATATTACTGTTTGTGCATTTACAATATTCATTGATTTTTGCCATTGAAAAACATGTTTTTCATATACCAGAAATGTTTGAAGCTACTGACTGAATGAAAGGAGCTGGCATCTCACTCTCTTTGAATCTTCTTTATCATGCTAGGATTAACAGGAAAAAGCTAAAAATTTCAGAATTGCACCGTGCAATGTGGAGATATTACTGTTTGTGCATTTACAATATTCATTGATTTTTGCCATTGAAAAACGTTTTTCATATACCAGAAATGTTTGAAGCTACTGACTGAATGAAAGGAGCTGGCATCTCACTCTCTTTGAATCTTCTTTATCATGCTAGGATTAGCAGGAAAAAGCAAAAAATTTCAGAATTGCACCTTGCAATGTGGAGATATTACTGTTTGTGCATTTACAATATTCATTGATTTTTGCCATTGAAAAACATGTTTTTCATATACCAGAAATGTTTGAAGCTACTGACTGAATGAAAGGAGCTGGCATCTCACTCTCTTTGAATCTTCTTTATCATGCTAGGATTAGCAGGAAAAAGCAAAAAATTTCAGAATTGCACCTTGCAATGTGGAGATATTACTGTTTGTGCATTTACAATATTCATTGATTTTTGCCATTGAAAAACATGTTTTTCATATACCAGAAATGTTTGAAGCTACTGACTGAATGAAAGGAGCTGGCATCTCACTCTCTTTGAATCTTCTTTATCATGCTAGGATTAACAGGAAAAAGCTAAAAATTTCAGAATTGCACCGTGCAATGTGGAGATATTACTGTTTGTGCATTTACAATATTCATTGATTTTTGCCATTGAAAAACGTTTTTCATATACCAGAAATGTTTGAAGCTACTGACTGAATGAAAGGAGCTGGCATCTCACTCTCTTTGAATCTTCTTTATCATGCTAGGATTAACAGGAAAAAGCAAAAAATTTCAGAATTGCACCTTGCAATGTGGAGATATTACTGTTTGTGCATTTACAATATTCATTGATTTTTGCCATTGAAAAACATGTTTTTCATATACCAGAAATGTTTGAAGCTACTGACTGAATGAAAGGAGCTGGCATCTCACTCTCTTTGAATCTTCTTTATCATGCTAGGATTAACAGGAAAAAGCTAAAAATTTCAGAATTGCACCGTGCAATGTGGAGATATTACTGTTTGTGCATTTACAATATTCATTGATTTTTGCCATTGAAAAACATGTTTTTCATATACCAGAAATGTTTGAAGCTACTGACTGAATGAAAGGAGCTGGCATCTCACTCTCTTTGAATCTTCTTTATCATGCTAGGATTAACAGGAAAAAGCTAAAAATTTCAGAATTGCACCGTGCAATGTGGAGATATTACTGTTTGTGCTTTTACAATATTCATTGATTTTTGCCATTGAAAAACATGTTTTTCATATACCAGAAATGTTTGAAGCTACTGACTGAATGAAAGGAGCTGGCATCTCACTCTCTTTGAATCTTCTTTATCATGCTAGGATTAGCAGGAAAAAGCAAAAAATTTCAGAATTGCACCTTGCAATGCGGAGATATTACTGTTTGTGGATTTACAATATTCATTGATTTTTGCCATTGAAAAACATGTTTTTCATATACCAGAAATGTTTGAAGCTACTGACTGAATGAAAGGAGCTGGCATCTCACTCTGAATCTTCTTTATCATGCTAGGATTAACAGGAAAAAGCAAAAAATTTCAGAATTGCACCTTGCAATGTGGAGATATTACTGTTTGTGCATTTACAATATTCATTGATTTTTGCCATTGAAAAACGTTTTTCATATACCAGAAATGTTTGAAGCTACTGACTGAATGAAAGGAGCTGGCATCTTACTCTCTTTGAATCTTCTTTATCATGCTAGGATTAACAGGAAAAAGCTAAAAATTTCAGAATTGCACCGTGCAATGTGGAGATATTACTGTTTGTGCATTTACAATATTCATTGATTTTTGCCATTGAAAAACATGTTTTTCATATACCAGAAATGTTTGAAGCTACTGACTGAATGAAAGGAGCTGGCATCTCACTCTCTTTGAATCTTCTTTATCATGCTAGGATTAGCAGGAAAAAGCAAAAAATTTCAGAATTGCACCTTGCAATGTGGAGATATTACTGTTTGTGCATTTACAATATTCATTGATTTTTGCCATTGAAAAACATGTTTTTCATATACCAGAAATGTTTGAAGCTACTGACTGAATGAAAGGAGCTGGCATCTCACTCTCTTTGAATCTTCTTTATCATGCTAGGATTAACAGGAAAAAGCTAAAAATTTCAGAATTGCACCGTGCAATGTGGAGATATTACTGTTTGTGCATTTACAATATTCATTGATTTTTGCCATTGAAAAACGTTTTTCATATACCAGAAATGTTTGAAGCTACTGACTGAATGAAAGGAGCTGGCATCTCACTCTCTTTGAATCTTCTTTATCATGCTAGGATTAGCAGGAAAAAGCAAAAAATTTCAGAATTGCACCTTGCAATGTGGAGATATTACTGTTTGTGCATTTACAATATTCATTGATTTTTGCCATTGAAAAACATGTTTTTCATATACCAGAAATGTTTGAAGCTACTGACTGAATGAAAGGAGCTGGCATCTCACTCTCTTTGAATCTTCTTTATCATGCTAGGATTAACAGGAAAAAGCAAAAAATTTCAGAATTGCACCTTGCAATGTGGAGATATTACTGTTTGTGCATTTACAATATTCATTGATTTTTGCCATTGAAAAACATGTTTTTCATATACCAGAAATGTTTGAAGCTACTGACTGAATGAAAGGAGCTGGCATCTCACTCTCTTTGAATCTTCTTTATCATGCTAGGATTAGCAGGAAAAAGCTAAAAATTTCAGAATTGCACCTTGCAATGCGGAGATATTACTGTTTGTGCATTTACAATATTCATTGATTTTTGCCATTGAAAAACATGTTTTTCATATACCAGAAATGTTTGAAGCTACTGACTGAATGAAAGGAGCTGGCATCTCACTCTCTTTGAATCTTCTTGATCATGCTAGGATTAACAGGAAAAAGCAAAAAATTTCAGAATTGCACCTTGCAATGTGGAGATATTACTGTTTGTGCATTTACAATATTCATTGATTTTTGCCATTGAAAAACGTTTTTCATATACCAGAAATGTTTGAAGCTACTGACTGAATGAAAGGAGCTGGCATCTCACTCTCTTTGAATCTTCTTTATCATGCTAGGATTAACAGGAAAAAGCTAAAAATTTCAGAATTGCACCGTGCAATGTGGAGATATTACTGTTTGTGCATTTACAATATTCATTGATTTTTGCCATTGAAAAACATGTTTTTCATATACCAGAAATGTTTGAAGCTACTGACTGAATGAAAGGAGCTGGCATCTCACTCTCTTTGAATCTTCCTTATCATGCTAGGATTAGCAGGAAAAAGCAAAAAATTTCAGAATTGCACCTTGCAATGCGGAGATATTACTGTTTGTGCATTTACAATATTCATTGATTTTTGCCATTGAAAAACATGTTTTTCATATACCAGAAATGTTTGTAACTACTGACTGAATGAAAGGAGCTGGCATCTCACTCTCTTTGAATCTTCTTTATCATGCTAGGATTAACAGGAAAAAGCAAAAAATTTCAGAATTGCACCTTGCAATGTGGAGATATTACTGTTTGTGCATTTACAATATTCATTGATTTTTGCCATTGAAAAACGTTTTTCATATACCAGAAATGTTTGAAGCTACTGACTGAATGAAAGGAGCTGGCATCTCACTCTCTTTGAATCTTCTTTATCATGCTAGGATTAACAGGAAAAAGCTAAAAATTTCAGAATTGCACCGTGCAATGTGGAGATATTACTGTTTGTGCATTTACAATATTCATTGATTTTTGCCATTGAAAAACATGTTTTTCATATACCAGAAATGTTTGAAGCTACTGACTGAATGAAAGGAGCTGGCATCTCACTCTCTTTGAATCTTCTTTATCATGCTAGGATTAGCAGGAAAAAGCAAAAAATTTCAGAATTGCACCTTGCAATGTGGAGATATTACTGTTTGTGCATTTACAATATTCATTGATTTTTGCCATTGAAAAACATGTTTTTCATATACCAGAAATGTTTGAAGCTACTGACTGAATGAAAGGAGCTGGCATCTCACTCTCTTTGAATCTTCTTTATCATGCTAGGATTAACAGGAAAAAGCTAAAAATTTCAGAATTGCACCGTGCAATGTGGAGATATTACTGTTTGTGCATTTACAATATTCATTGATTTTTGCCATTGAAAAACGTTTTTCATATACCAGAAATGTTTGAAGCTACTGACTGAATGAAAGGAGCTGGCATCTGACTCTCTTTGAATCTTCTTTATCATGCTAGGATTAGCAGGAAAAAGCAAAAAATTTCAGAATTGCACCTTGCAATGTGGAGATATTACTGTTTGTGCATTTACAATATTCATTGATTTTTGCCATTGAAAAACATGTTTTTCATATACCAGAAATGTTTGAAGCTACTGACTGAATGAAAGGAGCTGGCATCTCACTCTCTTTGAATCTTCTTTATCATGCTAGGATTAGCAGGAAAAAGCAAAAAATTTCAGAATTGCACCTTGCAATGTGGAGATATTACTGTTTGTGCATTTACAATATTCATTGATTTTTGCCATTGAAAAACATGTTTTTCATATACCAGAAATGTTTGAAGCTACTGACTGAATGAAAGGAGCTGGCATCTCACTCTCTTTGAATCTTCTTTATCATGCTAGGATTAACAGGAAAAAGCTAAAAATTTCAGAATTGCACCGTGCAATGTGGAGATATTACTGTTTGTGCATTTACAATATTCATTGATTTTTGCCATTGAAAAACGTTTTTCATATACCAGAAATGTTTGAAGCTACTGACTGAATGAAAGGAGCTGGCATCTCACTCTCTTTGAATCTTCTTTATCATGCTAGGATTAGCAGGAAAAAGCAAAAAATTTCAGAATTGCACCTTGCAATGTGGAGATATTACTGTTTGTGCATTTACAATATTCATTGATTTTTGCCATTGAAAAACATGTTTTTCATATACCAGAAATGTTTGAAGCTACTGACTGAATGAAAGGAGCTGGCATCTCACTCTCTTTGAATCTTCTTTATCATGCTAGGATTAACAGGAAAAAGCTAAAAATTTCAGAATTGCACCGTGCAATGTGGAGATATTACTGTTTGTGCTTTTACAATATTCATTGATTTTTGCCATTGAAAAACATGTTTTTCATATACCAGAAATGTTTGAAGCTACTGACTGAATGAAAGGAGCTGGCATCTCACTCTCTTTGAATCTTCTTTATCATGCTAGGATTAGCAGGAAAAAGCAAAAAATTTCAGAATTGCACCTTGCAATGCGGAGATATTACTGTTTGTGCATTTACAATATTCATTGATTTTTGCCATTGAAAAACATGTTTTTCATATACCAGAAATGTTTGAAGCTACTGACTGAATGAAAGGAGCTGGCATCTCACTCTCTTTGAATCTTCTTTATCATGCTAGGATTAACAGGAAAAAGCAAAAAATTTCAGAATTGCACCTTGCAATGTGGAGATATTACTGTTTGTGCATTTACAATATTCATTGATTTTTGCCATTGAAAAACGTTTTTCATATACCAGAAATGTTTGAAGCTACTGACTGAATGAAAGGAGCTGGCATCTCACTCTCTTTGAATCTTCTTTATCATGCTAGGATTAACAGGAAAAAGCAAAAAATTTCAGAATTGCACCTTGCAATGTGGAGATATTACTGTTTGTGCATTTACAATATTCATTGATTTTTGCCATTGAAAAACGTTTTTCATATACCAGAAATGTTTGAAGCTACTGACTGAATGAAAGGAGCTGGCATCTCACTCTCTTTGAATCTTCTTTATCATGCTAGGATTAACAGGAAAAAGCTAAAAATTTCAGAATTGCACCGTGCAATGTGGAGATATTACTGTTTGTGCATTTACAATATTCATTGATTTTTGCCATTGAAAAACATGTTTTTCATATACCAGAAATGTTTGAAGCTACTGACTGAATGAAAGGAGCTGGCATCTCACTCTCTTTGAATCTTCTTTATCATGCTAGGATTAACAGGAAAAAGCAAAAAATTTCAGAATTGCACCTTGCAATGTGGAGATATTACTGTTTGTGCATTTACAATATTCATTGATTTTTGCCATTGAAAAACATGTTTTTCATATACCAGAAATGTTTGAAGCTACTGACTGAATGAAAGGAGCTGGCATCTCACTCTCTTTGAATCTTCTTTATCATGCTAGGATTAGCAGGAAAAAGCAAAAAATTTCAGAATTGCACCTTGCAATGCGGAGATATTACTGTTTGTGCATTTACAATATTCATTGATTTTTGCCATTGAAAAACGTTTTTCATATACCAGAAATGTTTGAAGCTACTGACTGAATGAAAGGAGCTGGCATCTCACTCTCTTTGAATCTTCTTTATCATGCTAGGATTAACAGGAAAAAGCTAAAAATTTCAGAATTGCACCGTGCAATGTGGAGATATTACTGTTTGTGCATTTACAATATTCATTGATTTTTGCCATTGAAAAACATGTTTTTCATATACCAGAAATGTTTGAAGCTACTGACTGAATGAAAGGAGCTGGCATCTCACTCTCTTTGAATCTTCTTTATCATGCTAGGATTAACAGGAAAAAGCTAAAAATTTCAGAATTGCACCGTGCAATGTGGAGATATTACTGTTTGTGCATTTACAATATTCATTGATTTTTGCCATTGAAAAACATGTTTTTCATATACCAGAAATGTTTGAAGCTACTGACTGAATGAAAGGAGCTGGCATCTCACTCTCTTTGAATCTTCTTTATCATGCTAGGATTAACAGGAAAAAGCTAAAAATTTCAGAATTGCACCGTGCAATGTGGAGATATTACTGTTTGTGCATTTACAATATTCATTGATTTTTGCCATTGAAAAACATGTTTTTCATATACCAGAAATGTTTGAAGCTACTGACTGAATGAAAGGAGCTGGCATCTCACTCTCTTTGAATCTTCTTTATCATGCTAGGATTAACAGGAAAAAGCTAAAAATTTCAGAATTGCACCGTGCAATGTGGAGATATTACTGTTTGTGCATTTACAATATTCATTGATTTTTGCCATTGAAAAACATGTTTTTCATATACCAGAAATGTTTGAAGCTACTGACTGAATGAAAGGAGCTGGCATCTCACTCTCTTTGAATCTTCTTTATCATGCTAGGATTAACAGGAAAAAGCAAAAAATTTCAGAATTGCACCTTGCAATGTGGAGATATTACTGTTTGTGCATTTACAATATTCATTGATTTTTGCCATTGAAAAACATGTTTTTCATATACCAGAAATGTTTGAAGCTACTGACTGAATGAAAGGAGCTGGCATCTCACTCTCTTTGAATCTTCTTTATCATGCTAGGATTAACAGGAAAAAGCTAAAAATTTCAGAATTGCACCGTGCAATGTGGAGATATTACTGTTTGTGCATTTACAATATTCATTGATTTTTGCCATTGAAAAACATGTTTTTCATATACCAGAAATGTTTGAAGCTACTGACTGAATGAAAGGAGCTGGCATCTCACTCTCTTTGAATCTTCTTTATCATGCTAGGATTAACAGGAAAAAGCTAAAAATTTCAGAATTGCACCGTGCAATGTGGAGATATTACTGTTTGTGCTTTTACAATATTCATTGATTTTTGCCATTGAAAAACATGTTTTTCATATACCAGAAATGTTTGAAGCTACTGACTGAATGAAAGGAGCTGGCATCTCACTCTCTTTGAATCTTCTTTATCATGCTAGGATTAGCAGAAAAAAGCAAAAAATTTCAGAATTGCACCTTGCAATGCGGAGATATTACTGTTTGTGCATTTACAATATTCATTGATTTTTGCCATTGAAAAACATGTTTTTCATATACCAGAAATGTTTGAAGCTACTGACTGAATGAAAGGAGCTGGCATCTCACTCTGAATCTTCTTTATCATGCTAGGATTAACAGGAAAAAGCAAAAAATTTCAGAATTGCACCTTGCAATGCGGAGATATTACTGTTTGTGCATTTACAATATTCATTGATTTTTGCCATTGAAAAACATGTTTTTCATATACCAGAAATGTTTGTAACTACTGACTGAATGAAAGGAGCTGGCATCTCACTCTCTTTGAATCTTCTTTATCATGCTAGGATTAACAGGAAAAAGCAAAAAATTTCAGAATTGCACCTTGCAATGTGGAGATATTACTGTTTGTGCATTTACAATATTCATTGATTTTTGCCATTGAAAAACGTTTTTCATATACCAGAAATGTTTGAAGCTACTGACTGAATGAAAGGAGCTGGCATCTCACTCTCTTTGAATCTTCTTTATCATGCTAGGATTAACAGGAAAAAGCTAAAAATTTCAGAATTGCACCGTGCAATGTGGAGATATTACTGTTTGTGCATTTACAATATTCATTGATTTTTGCCATTGAAAAACATGTTTTTCATATACCAGAAATGTTTGAAGCTACTGACTGAATGAAAGGAGCTGGCATCTCACTCTCTTTGAATCTTCTTTATCATGCTAGGATTAGCAGGAAAAAGCAAAAAATTTCAGAATTGCACCTTGCAATGTGGAGATATTACTGTTTGTGCATTTACAATATTCATTGATTTTTGCCATTGAAAAACATGTTTTTCATATACCAGAAATGTTTGAAGCTACTGACTGAATGAAAGGAGCTGGCATCTCACTCTCTTTGAATCTTCTTTATCATGCTAGGATTAACAGGAAAAAGCTAAAAATTTCAGAATTGCACCGTGCAATGTGGAGATATTACTGTTTGTGCATTTACAATATTCATTGATTTTTGCCATTGAAAAACGTTTTTCATATACCAGAAATGTTTGAAGCTACTGACTGAATGAAAGGAGCTGGCATCTGACTCTCTTTGAATCTTCTTTATCATGCTAGGATTAGCAGGAAAAAGCAAAAAATTTCAGAATTGCACCTTGCAATGTGGAGATATTACTGTTTGTGCATTTACAATATTCATTGATTTTTGCCATTGAAAAACATGTTTTTCATATACCAGAAATGTTTGAAGCTACTGACTGAATGAAAGGAGCTGGCATCTCACTCTCTTTGAATCTTCTTTATCATGCTAGGATTAGCAGGAAAAAGCAAAAAATTTCAGAATTGCACCTTGCAATGTGGAGATATTACTGTTTGTGCATTTACAATATTCATTGATTTTTGCCATTGAAAAACATGTTTTTCATATACCAGAAATGTTTGAAGCTACTGACTGAATGAAAGGAGCTGGCATCTCACTCTCTTTGAATCTTCTTTATCATGCTAGGATTAACAGGAAAAAGCTAAAAATTTCAGAATTGCACCGTGCAATGTGGAGATATTACTGTTTGTGCATTTACAATATTCATTGATTTTTGCCATTGAAAAACGTTTTTCATATACCAGAAATGTTTGAAGCTACTGACTGAATGAAAGGAGCTGGCATCTCACTCTCTTTGAATCTTCTTTATCATGCTAGGATTAGCAGGAAAAAGCAAAAAATTTCAGAATTGCACCTTGCAATGTGGAGATATTACTGTTTGTGCATTTACAATATTCATTGATTTTTGCCATTGAAAAACATGTTTTTCATATACCAGAAATGTTTGAAGCTACTGACTGAATGAAAGGAGCTGGCATCTCACTCTCTTTGAATCTTCTTTATCATGCTAGGATTAACAGGAAAAAGCTAAAAATTTCAGAATTGCACCGTGCAATGTGGAGATATTACTGTTTGTGCTTTTACAATATTCATTGATTTTTGCCATTGAAAAACATGTTTTTCATATATCAGAAATGTTTGAAGCTACTGACTGAATGAAAGGAGCTGGCATCTCACTCTCTTTGAATCTTCTTTATCATGCTAGGATTAGCAGGAAAAAGCAAAAAATTTCAGAATTGCACCTTGCAATGCGGAGATATTACTGTTTGTGCATTTACAATATTCATTGATTTTTGCCATTGAAAAACATGTTTTTCATATACCAGAAATGTTTGAAGCTACTGACTGAATGAAAGGAGCTGGCATCTCACTCTCTTTGAATCTTCTTTATCATGCTAGGATTAACAGGAAAAAGCAAAAAATTTCAGAATTGCACCTTGCAATGTGGAGATATTACTGTTTGTGCATTTACAATATTCATTGATTTTTGCCATTGAAAAACGTTTTTCATATACCAGAAATGTTTGAAGCTACTGACTGAATGAAAGGAGCTGGCATCTCACTCTCTTTGAATCTTCTTTATCATGCTAGGATTAACAGGAAAAAGCAAAAAATTTCAGAATTGCACCTTGCAATGTGGAGATATTACTGTTTGTGCATTTACAATATTCATTGATTTTTGCCATTGAAAAACGTTTTTCATATACCAGAAATGTTTGAAGCTACTGACTGAATGAAAGGAGCTGGCATCTCACTCTCTTTGAATCTTCTTTATCATGCTAGGATTAACAGGAAAAAGCTAAAAATTTCAGAATTGCACCGTGCAATGTGGAGATATTACTGTTTGTGCATTTACAATATTCATTGATTTTTGCCATTGAAAAACATGTTTTTCATATACCAGAAATGTTTGAAGCTACTGACTGAATGAAAGGAGCTGGCATCTCACTCTCTTTGAATCTTCTTTATCATGCTAGGATTAACAGGAAAAAGCAAAAAATTTCAGAATTGCACCTTGCAATGTGGAGATATTACTGTTTGTGCATTTACAATATTCATTGATTTTTGCCATTGAAAAACATGTTTTTCATATACCAGAAATGTTTGAAGCTACTGACTGAATGAAAGGAGCTGGCATCTCACTCTCTTTGAATCTTCTTTATCATGCTAGGATTAGCAGGAAAAAGCAAAAAATTTCAGAATTGCACCTTGCAATGCGGAGATATTACTGTTTGTGCATTTACAATATTCATTGATTTTTGCCATTGAAAAACGTTTTTCATATACCAGAAATGTTTGAAGCTACTGACTGAATGAAAGGAGCTGGCATCTCACTCTCTTTGAATCTTCTTTATCATGCTAGGATTAACAGGAAAAAGCTAAAAATTTCAGAATTGCACCGTGCAATGTGGAGATATTACTGTTTGTGCATTTACAATATTCATTGATTTTTGCCATTGAAAAACATGTTTTTCATATACCAGAAATGTTTGAAGCTACTGACTGAATGAAAGGAGCTGGCATCTCACTCTCTTTGAATCTTCTTTATCATGCTAGGATTAACAGGAAAAAGCTAAAAATTTCAGAATTGCACCGTGCAATGTGGAGATATTACTGTTTGTGCATTTACAATATTCATTGATTTTTGCCATTGAAAAACATGTTTTTCATATACCAGAAATGTTTGAAGCTACTGACTGAATGAAAGGAGCTGGCATCTCACTCTCTTTGAATCTTCTTTATCATGCTAGGATTAACAGGAAAAAGCTAAAAATTTCAGAATTGCACCGTGCAATGTGGAGATATTACTGTTTGTGCATTTACAATATTCATTGATTTTTGCCATTGAAAAACATGTTTTTCATATACCAGAAATGTTTGAAGCTACTGACTGAATGAAAGGAGCTGGCATCTCACTCTCTTTGAATCTTCTTTATCATGCTAGGATTAACAGGAAAAAGCTAAAAATTTCAGAATTGCACCGTGCAATGTGGAGATATTACTGTTTGTGCATTTACAATATTCATTGATTTTTGCCATTGAAAAACATGTTTTTCATATACCAGAAATGTTTGAAGCTACTGACTGAATGAAAGGAGCTGGCATCTCACTCTCTTTGAATCTTCTTTATCATGCTAGGATTAACAGGAAAAAGCAAAAAATTTCAGAATTGCACCTTGCAATGTGGAGATATTACTGTTTGTGCATTTACAATATTCATTGATTTTTGCCATTGAAAAACATGTTTTTCATATACCAGAAATGTTTGAAGCTACTGACTGAATGAAAGGAGCTGGCATCTCACTCTCTTTGAATCTTCTTTATCATGCTAGGATTAACAGGAAAAAGCTAAAAATTTCAGAATTGCACCGTGCAATGTGGAGATATTACTGTTTGTGCATTTACAATATTCATTGATTTTTGCCATTGAAAAACATGTTTTTCATATACCAGAAATGTTTGAAGCTACTGACTGAATGAAAGGAGCTGGCATCTCACTCTCTTTGAATCTTCTTTATCATGCTAGGATTAACAGGAAAAAGCTAAAAATTTCAGAATTGCACCGTGCAATGTGGAGATATTACTGTTTGTGCTTTTACAATATTCATTGATTTTTGCCATTGAAAAACATGTTTTTCATATACCAGAAATGTTTGAAGCTACTGACTGAATGAAAGGAGCTGGCATCTCACTCTCTTTGAATCTTCTTTATCATGCTAGGATTAGCAGAAAAAAGCAAAAAATTTCAGAATTGCACCTTGCAATGCGGAGATATTACTGTTTGTGCATTTACAATATTCATTGATTTTTGCCATTGAAAAACATGTTTTTCATATACCAGAAATGTTTGAAGCTACTGACTGAATGAAAGGAGCTGGCATCTCACTCTGAATCTTCTTTATCATGCTAGGATTAACAGGAAAAAGCAAAAAATTTCAGAATTGCACCTTGCAATGTGGAGATATTACTGTTTGTGCATTTACAATATTCATTGATTTTTGCCATTGAAAAACGTTTTTCATATACCAGAAATGTTTGAAGCTACTGACTGAATGAAAGGAGCTGGCATCTCACTCTCTTTGAATCTTCTTTATCATGCTAGGATTAACAGGAAAAAGCTAAAAATTTCAGAATTGCACCGTGCAATGTGGAGATATTACTGTTTGTGCATTTACAATATTCATTGATTTTTGCCATTGAAAAACATGTTTTTCATATACCAGAAATGTTTGAAGCTACTGACTGAATGAAAGGAGCTGGCATCTCACTCTCTTTGAATCTTCTTTATCATGCTAGGATTAGCAGGAAAAAGCAAAAAATTTCAGAATTGCACCTTGCAATGTGGAGATATTACTGTTTGTGCATTTACAATATTCATTGATTTTTGCCATTGAAAAACATGTTTTTCATATACCAGAAATGTTTGAAGCTACTGACTGAATGAAAGGAGCTGGCATCTCACTCTCTTTGAATCTTCTTTATCATGCTAGGATTAACAGGAAAAAGCTAAAAATTTCAGAATTGCACCGTGCAATGTGGAGATATTACTGTTTGTGCATTTACAATATTCATTGATTTTTGCCATTGAAAAACGTTTTTCATATACCAGAAATGTTTGAAGCTACTGACTGAATGAAAGGAGCTGGCATCTCACTCTCTTTGAATCTTCTTTATCATGCTAGGATTAGCAGGAAAAAGCAAAAAATTTCAGAATTGCACCTTGCAATGTGGAGATATTACTGTTTGTGCATTTACAATATTCATTGATTTTTGCCATTGAAAAACATGTTTTTCATATACCAGAAATGTTTGAAGCTACTGACTGAATGAAAGGAGCTGGCATCTCACTCTCTTTGAATCTTCTTTATCATGCTAGGATTAACAGGAAAAAGCAAAAAATTTCAGAATTGCACCTTGCAATGTGGAGATATTACTGTTTGTGCATTTACAATATTCATTGATTTTTGCCATTGAAAAACATGTTTTTCATATACCAGAAATGTTTGAAGCTACTGACTGAATGAAAGGAGCTGGCATCTCACTCTCTTTGAATCTTCTTTATCATGCTAGGATTAGCAGGAAAAAGCTAAAAATTTCAGAATTGCACCTTGCAATGCGGAGATATTACTGTTTGTGCATTTACAATATTCATTGATTTTTGCCATTGAAAAACATGTTTTTCATATACCAGAAATGTTTGAAGCTACTGACTGAATGAAAGGAGCTGGCATCTCACTCTCTTTGAATCTTCTTGATCATGCTAGGATTAACAGGAAAAAGCAAAAAATTTCAGAATTGCACCTTGCAATGTGGAGATATTACTGTTTGTGCATTTACAATATTCATTGATTTTTGCCATTGAAAAACGTTTTTCATATACCAGAAATGTTTGAAGCTACTGACTGAATGAAAGCAGCTGGCATCTCACTCTCTTTGAATCTTCTTTATCATGCTAGGATTAACAGGAAAAAGCTAAAAATTTCAGAATTGCACCGTGCAATGTGGAGATATTACTGTTTGTGCATTTACAATATTCATTGATTTTTGCCATTGAAAAACATGTTTTTCATATACCAGAAATGTTTGAAGCTACTGACTGAATGAAAGGAGCTGGCATCTCACTCTCTTTGAATCTTCCTTATCATGCTAGGATTAGCAGGAAAAAGCAAAAAATTTCAGAATTGCACCTTGCAATGCGGAGATATTACTGTTTGTGCATTTACAATATTCATTGATTTTTGCCATTGAAAAACATGTTTTTCATATACCAGAAATGTTTGTAACTACTGACTGAATGAAAGGAGCTGGCATCTCACTCTCTTTGAATCTTCTTTATCATGCTAGGATTAACAGGAAAAAGCAAAAAATTTCAGAATTGCACCTTGCAATGTGGAGATATTACTGTTTGTGCATTTACAATATTCATTGATTTTTGCCATTGAAAAACGTTTTTCATATACCAGAAATGTTTGAAGCTACTGACTGAATGAAAGGAGCTGGCATCTCACTCTCTTTGAATCTTCTTTATTATGCTAGGATTAACAGGAAAAAGCTAAAAATTTCAGAATTGCACCGTGCAATGTGGAGATATTACTGTTTGTGCATTTACAATATTCATTGATTTTTGCCATTGAAAAACATGTTTTTCATATACCAGAAATGTTTGAAGCTACTGACTGAATGAAAGGAGCTGGCATCTCACTCTCTTTGAATCTTCTTTATCATGCTAGGATTAGCAGGAAAAAGCAAAAAATTTCAGAATTGCACCTTGCAATGTGGAGATATTACTGTTTGTGCATTTACAATATTCATTGATTTTTGCCATTGAAAAACATGTTTTTCATATACCAGAAATGTTTGAAGCTACTGACTGAATGAAAGGAGCTGGCATCTCACTCTCTTTGAATCTTCTTTATCATGCTAGGATTAACAGGAAAAAGCTAAAAATTTCAGAATTGCACCGTGCAATGTGGAGATATTACTGTTTGTGCATTTACAATATTCATTGATTTTTGCCATTGAAAAACGTTTTTCATATACCAGAAATGTTTGAAGCTACTGACTGAATGAAAGGAGCTGGCATCTCACTCTCTTTGAATCTTCTTTATCATGCTAGGATTAGCAGGAAAAAGCAAAAAATTTCAGAATTGCACCTTGCAATGTGGAGATATTACTGTTTGTGCATTTACAATATTCATTGATTTTTGCCATTGAAAAACATGTTTTTCATATACCAGAAATGTTTGAAGCTACTGACTGAATGAAAGGAGCTGGCATCTCACTCTCTTTGAATCTTCTTTATCATGCTAGGATTAACAGGAAAAAGCAAAAAATTTCAGAATTGCACCTTGCAATGTGGAGATATTACTGTTTGTGCATTTACAATATTCATTGATTTTTGCCATTGAAAAACATGTTTTTCATATACCAGAAATGTTTGAAGCTACTGACTGAATGAAAGGAGCTG
This sequence comes from Phyllobates terribilis, assembly GCF_046119375.1. NCBI lineage: Eukaryota > Metazoa > Chordata > Amphibia > Anura > Dendrobatidae > Phyllobates > Phyllobates terribilis. The sequence continues at coordinate 56,526 of NW_027365308.1, read as the reverse complement.
GCATCTCACTCTCTTTGAATCTTCTTTATCATGCTAGGATTAGCAGGAAAAAGCAAAAAATTTCAGAATTGCACCTTGCAATGCGGAGATATTACTGTTTGTGCATTTACAATATTCATTGATTTTTGCCATTGAAAAACGTTTTTCATATACCAGAAATGTTTGAAGCTACTGACTGAATGAAAGGAGCTGGCATCTCACTCTCTTTGAATCTTCTTTATCATGCTAGGATTAACAGGAAAAAGCTAAAAATTTCAGAATTGCACCGTGCAATGTGGAGATATTACTGTTTGTGCATTTACAATATTCATTGATTTTTGCCATTGAAAAACATGTTTTTCATATACCAGAAATGTTTGAAGCTACTGACTGAATGAAAGGAGCTGGCATCTCACTCTCTTTGAATCTTCTTTATCATGCTAGGATTAACAGGAAAAAGCTAAAAATTTCAGAATTGCACCGTGCAATGTGGAGATATTACTGTTTGTGCATTTACAATATTCATTGATTTTTGCCATTGAAAAACATGTTTTTCATATACCAGAAATGTTTGAAGCTACTGACTGAATGAAAGGAGCTGGCATCTCACTCTCTTTGAATCTTCTTTATCATGCTAGGATTAACAGGAAAAAGCTAAAAATTTCAGAATTGCACCGTGCAATGTGGAGATATTACTGTTTGTGCATTTACAATATTCATTGATTTTTGCCATTGAAAAACATGTTTTTCATATACCAGAAATGTTTGAAGCTACTGACTGAATGAAAGGAGCTGGCATCTCACTCTCTTTGAATCTTCTTTATCATGCTAGGATTAACAGGAAAAAGCTAAAAATTTCAGAATTGCACCGTGCAATGTGGAGATATTACTGTTTGTGCATTTACAATATTCATTGATTTTTGCCATTGAAAAACATGTTTTTCATATACCAGAAATGTTTGAAGCTACTGACTGAATGAAAGGAGCTGGCATCTCACTCTCTTTGAATCTTCTTTATCATGCTAGGATTAACAGGAAAAAGCAAAAAATTTCAGAATTGCACCTTGCAATGTGTAGATATTACTGTTTGTGCATTTACAATATTCATTGATTTTTGCCATTGAAAAACATGTTTTTCATATACCAGAAATGTTTGAAGCTACTGACTGAATGAAAGGAGCTGGCATCTCACTCTCTTTGAATCTTCTTTATCATGCTAGGATTAACAGGAAAAAGCTAAAAATTTCAGAATTGCACCGTGCAATGTGGAGATATTACTGTTTGTGCATTTACAATATTCATTGATTTTTGCCATTGAAAAACATGTTTTTCATATACCAGAAATGTTTGAAGCTACTGACTGAATGAAAGGAGCTGGCATCTCACTCTCTTTGAATCTTCTTTATCATGCTAGGATTAACAGGAAAAAGCTAAAAATTTCAGAATTGCACCGTGCAATGTGGAGATATTACTGTTTGTGCTTTTACAATATTCATTGATTTTTGCCATTGAAAAACATGTTTTTCATATACCAGAAATGTTTGAAGCTACTGACTGAATGAAAGGAGCTGGCATCTCACTCTCTTTGAATCTTCTTTATCATGCTAGGATTAGCAGGAAAAAGCAAAAAATTTCAGAATTGCACCTTGCAATGCGGAGATATTACTGTTTGTGCATTTACAATATTCATTGATTTTTGCCATTGAAAAACATGTTTTTCATATACCAGAAATGTTTGAAGCTACTGACTGAATGAAAGGAGCTGGCATCTCACTCTCTTTGAATCTTCTTTATCATGCTAGGATTAGCAGAAAAAAGCAAAAAATTTCAGAATTGCACCTTGCAATGCGGAGATATTACTGTTTGTGCATTTACAATATTCATTGATTTTTGCCATTGAAAAACATGTTTTTCATATACCAGAAATGTTTGAAGCTACTGACTGAATGAAAGGAGCTGGCATCTCACTCTGAATCTTCTTTATCATGCTAGGATTAACAGGAAAAAGCAAAAAATTTCAGAATTGCACCTTGCAATGTGGAGATATTACTGTTTGTGCATTTACAATATTCATTGATTTTTGCCATTGAAAAACGTTTTTCATATACCAGAAATGTTTGAAGCTACTGACTGAATGAAAGGAGCTGGCATCTCACTCTCTTTGAATCTTCTTTATCATGCTAGGATTAACAGGAAAAAGCTAAAAATTTCAGAATTGCACCGTGCAATGTGGAGATATTACTGTTTGTGCATTTACAATATTCATTGATTTTTGCCATTGAAAAACATGTTTTTCATATACCAGAAATGTTTGAAGCTACTGACTGAATGAAAGGAGCTGGCATCTCACTCTCTTTGAATCTTCTTTATCATGCTAGGATTAACAGGAAAAAGCTAAAAATTTCAGAATTGCACCGTGCAATGTGGAGATATTACTGTTTGTGCTTTTACAATATTCATTGATTTTTGCCATTGAAAAACATGTTTTTCATATACCAGAAATGTTTGAAGCTACTGACTGAATGAAAGGAGCTGGCATCTCACTCTCTTTGAATCTTCTTTATCATGCTAGGATTAGCAGAAAAAAGCAAAAAATTTCAGAATTGCACCTTGCAATGCGGAGATATTACTGTTTGTGCATTTACAATATTCATTGATTTTTGCCATTGAAAAACATGTTTTTCATATACCAGAAATGTTTGAAGCTACTGACTGAATGAAAGGAGCTGGCATCTCACTCTGAATCTTCTTTATCATGCTAGGATTAACAGGAAAAAGCAAAAAATTTCAGAATTGCACCTTGCAATGCGGAGATATTACTGTTTGTGCATTTACAATATTCATTGATTTTTGCCATTGAAAAACATGTTTTTCATATACCAGAAATGTTTGTAACTACTGACTGAATGAAAGGAGCTGGCATCTCACTCTCTTTGAATCTTCTTTATCATGCTAGGATTAACAGGAAAAAGCAAAAAATTTCAGAATTGCACCTTGCAATGTGGAGATATTACTGTTTGTGCATTTACAATATTCATTGATTTTTGCCATTGAAAAACGTTTTTCATATACCAGAAATGTTTGAAGCTACTGACTGAATGAAAGGAGCTGGCATCTCACTCTCTTTGAATCTTCTTTATCATGCTAGGATTCAGGAAAAAGCTAAAAATTTCAGAATTGCACCGTGCAATGTGGAGATATTACTGTTTGTGCATTTACAATATTCATTGATTTTTGCCATTGAAAAACATGTTTTTCATATACCAGAAATGTTTGAAGCTACTGACTGAATGAAAGGAGCTGGCATCTCACTCTCTTTGAATCTTCTTTATCATGCTAGGATTAGCAGGAAAAAGCAAAAAATTTCAGAATTGCACCTTGCAATGTGGAGATATTACTGTTTGTGCATTTACAATATTCATTGATTTTTGCCATTGAAAAACATGTTTTTCATATACCAGAAATGTTTGAAGCTACTGACTGAATGAAAGGAGCTGGCATCTCACTCTCTTTGAATCTTCTTTATCATGCTAGGATTAACAGGAAAAAGCTAAAAATTTCAGAATTGCACCGTGCAATGTGGAGATATTACTGTTTGTGCATTTACAATATTCATTGATTTTTGCCATTGAAAAACGTTTTTCATATACCAGAAATGTTTGAAGCTACTGACTGAATGAAAGGAGCTGGCATCTGACTCTCTTTGAATCTTCTTTATCATGCTAGGATTAGCAGGAAAAAGCAAAAAATTTCAGAATTGCACCTTGCAATGTGGAGATATTACTGTTTGTGCATTTACAATATTCATTGATTTTTGCCATTGAAAAACATGTTTTTCATATACCAGAAATGTTTGAAGCTACTGACTGAATGAAAGGAGCTGGCATCTCACTCTCTTTGAATCTTCTTTATCATGCTAGGATTAGCAGGAAAAAGCAAAAAATTTCAGAATTGCACCTTGCAATGTGGAGATATTACTGTTTGTGCATTTACAATATTCATTGATTTTTGCCATTGAAAAACATGTTTTTCATATACCAGAAATGTTTGAAGCTACTGACTGAATGAAAGGAGCTGGCATCTCACTCTCTTTGAATCTTCTTTATCATGCTAGGATTAACAGGAAAAAGCTAAAAATTTCAGAATTGCACCGTGCAATGTGGAGATATTACTGTTTGTGCATTTACAATATTCATTGATTTTTGCCATTGAAAAACGTTTTTCATATACCAGAAATGTTTGAAGCTACTGACTGAATGAAAGGAGCTGGCATCTCACTCTCTTTGAATCTTCTTTATCATGCTAGGATTAGCAGGAAAAAGCAAAAAATTTCAGAATTGCACCTTGCAATGTGGAGATATTACTGTTTGTGCATTTACAATATTCATTGATTTTTGCCATTGAAAAACATGTTTTTCATATACCAGAAATGTTTGAAGCTACTGACTGAATGAAAGGAGCTGGCATCTCACTCTCTTTGAATCTTCTTTATCATGCTAGGATTAACAGGAAAAAGCTAAAAATTTCAGAATTGCACCGTGCAATGTGGAGATATTACTGTTTGTGCTTTTACAATATTCATTGATTTTTGCCATTGAAAAACATGTTTTTCATATATCAGAAATGTTTGAAGCTACTGACTGAATGAAAGGAGCTGGCATCTCACTCTCTTTGAATCTTCTTTATCATGCTAGGATTAGCAGGAAAAAGCAAAAAATTTCAGAATTGCACCTTGCAATGCGGAGATATTACTGTTTGTGCATTTACAATATTCATTGATTTTTGCCATTGAAAAACATGTTTTTCATATACCAGAAATGTTTGAAGCTACTGACTGAATGAAAGGAGCTGGCATCTCACTCTCTTTGAATCTTCTTTATCATGCTAGGATTAACAGGAAAAAGCAAAAAATTTCAGAATTGCACCTTGCAATGTGGAGATATTACTGTTTGTGCATTTACAATATTCATTGATTTTTGCCATTGAAAAACGTTTTTCATATACCAGAAATGTTTGAAGCTACTGACTGAATGAAAGGAGCTGGCATCTCACTCTCTTTGAATCTTCTTTATCATGCTAGGATTAACAGGAAAAAGCAAAAAATTTCAGAATTGCACCTTGCAATGTGGAGATATTACTGTTTGTGCATTTACAATATTCATTGATTTTTGCCATTGAAAAACGTTTTTCATATACCAGAAATGTTTGAAGCTACTGACTGAATGAAAGGAGCTGGCATCTCACTCTCTTTGAATCTTCTTTATCATGCTAGGATTAACAGGAAAAAGCTAAAAATTTCAGAATTGCACCGTGCAATGTGGAGATATTACTGTTTGTGCATTTACAATATTCATTGATTTTTGCCATTGAAAAACATGTTTTTCATATACCAGAAATGTTTGAAGCTACTGACTGAATGAAAGGAGCTGGCATCTCACTCTCTTTGAATCTTCTTTATCATGCTAGGATTAACAGGAAAAAGCAAAAAATTTCAGAATTGCACCTTGCAATGTGGAGATATTACTGTTTGTGCATTTACAATATTCATTGATTTTTGCCATTGAAAAACATGTTTTTCATATACCAGAAATGTTTGAAGCTACTGACTGAATGAAAGGAGCTGGCATCTCACTCTCTTTGAATCTTCTTTATCATGCTAGGATTAGCAGGAAAAAGCAAAAAATTTCAGAATTGCACCTTGCAATGCGGAGATATTACTGTTTGTGCATTTACAATATTCATTGATTTTTGCCATTGAAAAACGTTTTTCATATACCAGAAATGTTTGAAGCTACTGACTGAATGAAAGGAGCTGGCATCTCACTCTCTTTGAATCTTCTTTATCATGCTAGGATTAACAGGAAAAAGCTAAAAATTTCAGAATTGCACCGTGCAATGTGGAGATATTACTGTTTGTGCATTTACAATATTCATTGATTTTTGCCATTGAAAAACATGTTTTTCATATACCAGAAATGTTTGAAGCTACTGACTGAATGAAAGGAGCTGGCATCTCACTCTCTTTGAATCTTCTTTATCATGCTAGGATTAACAGGAAAAAGCTAAAAATTTCAGAATTGCACCGTGCAATGTGGAGATATTACTGTTTGTGCATTTACAATATTCATTGATTTTTGCCATTGAAAAACATGTTTTTCATATACCAGAAATGTTTGAAGCTACTGACTGAATGAAAGGAGCTGGCATCTCACTCTCTTTGAATCTTCTTTATCATGCTAGGATTAACAGGAAAAAGCTAAAAATTTCAGAATTGCACCGTGCAATGTGGAGATATTACTGTTTGTGCATTTACAATATTCATTGATTTTTGCCATTGAAAAACATGTTTTTCATATACCAGAAATGTTTGAAGCTACTGACTGAATGAAAGGAGCTGGCATCTCACTCTCTTTGAATCTTCTTTATCATGCTAGGATTAACAGGAAAAAGCTAAAAATTTCAGAATTGCACCGTGCAATGTGGAGATATTACTGTTTGTGCATTTACAATATTCATTGATTTTTGCCATTGAAAAACATGTTTTTCATATACCAGAAATGTTTGAAGCTACTGACTGAATGAAAGGAGCTGGCATCTCACTCTCTTTGAATCTTCTTTATCATGCTAGGATTAACAGGAAAAAGCAAAAAATTTCAGAATTGCACCTTGCAATGTGGAGATATTACTGTTTGTGCATTTACAATATTCATTGATTTTTGCCATTGAAAAACATGTTTTTCATATACCAGAAATGTTTGAAGCTACTGACTGAATGAAAGGAGCTGGCATCTCACTCTCTTTGAATCTTCTTTATCATGCTAGGATTAACAGGAAAAAGCTAAAAATTTCAGAATTGCACCGTGCAATGTGGAGATATTACTGTTTGTGCATTTACAATATTCATTGATTTTTGCCATTGAAAAACATGTTTTTCATATACCAGAAATGTTTGAAGCTACTGACTGAATGAAAGGAGCTGGCATCTCACTCTCTTTGAATCTTCTTTATCATGCTAGGATTAACAGGAAAAAGCTAAAAATTTCAGAATTGCACCGTGCAATGTGGAGATATTACTGTTTGTGCTTTTACAATATTCATTGATTTTTGCCATTGAAAAACATGTTTTTCATATACCAGAAATGTTTGAAGCTACTGACTGAATGAAAGGAGCTGGCATCTCACTCTCTTTGAATCTTCTTTATCATGCTAGGATTAGCAGAAAAAAGCAAAAAATTTCAGAATTGCACCTTGCAATGCGGAGATATTACTGTTTGTGCATTTACAATATTCATTGATTTTTGCCATTGAAAAACATGTTTTTCATATACCAGAAATGTTTGAAGCTACTGACTGAATGAAAGGAGCTGGCATCTCACTCTGAATCTTCTTTATCATGCTAGGATTAACAGGAAAAAGCAAAAAATTTCAGAATTGCACCTTGCAATGTGGAGATATTACTGTTTGTGCATTTACAATATTCATTGATTTTTGCCATTGAAAAACGTTTTTCATATACCAGAAATGTTTGAAGCTACTGACTGAATGAAAGGAGCTGGCATCTCACTCTCTTTGAATCTTCTTTATCATGCTAGGATTAACAGGAAAAAGCTAAAAATTTCAGAATTGCACCGTGCAATGTGGAGATATTACTGTTTGTGCATTTACAATATTCATTGATTTTTGCCATTGAAAAACATGTTTTTCATATACCAGAAATGTTTGAAGCTACTGACTGAATGAAAGGAGCTGGCATCTCACTCTCTTTGAATCTTCTTTATCATGCTAGGATTAACAGGAAAAAGCTAAAAATTTCAGAATTGCACCGTGCAATGTGGAGATATTACTGTTTGTGCATTTACAATATTCATTGATTTTTGCCATTGAAAAACGTTTTTCATATACCAGAAATGTTTGAAGCTACTGACTGAATGAAAGGAGCTGGCATCTCACTCTCTTTGAATCTTCTTTATCATGCTAGGATTAGCAGGAAAAAGCAAAAAATTTCAGAATTGCACCTTGCAATGTGGAGATATTACTGTTTGTGCATTTACAATATTCATTGATTTTTGCCATTGAAAAACATGTTTTTCATATACCAGAAATGTTTGAAGCTACTGACTGAATGAAAGGAGCTGGCATCTCACTCTCTTTGAATCTTCTTTATCATGCTAGGATTAACAGGAAAAAGCAAAAAATTTCAGAATTGCACCTTGCAATGTGGAGATATTACTGTTTGTGCATTTACAATATTCATTGATTTTTGCCATTGAAAAACATGTTTTTCATATACCAGAAATGTTTGAAGCTACTGACTGAATGAAAGGAGCTGGCATCTCACTCTCTTTGAATCTTCTTTATCATGCTAGGATTAGCAGGAAAAAGCTAAAAATTTCAGAATTGCACCTTGCAATGCGGAGATATTACTGTTTGTGCATTTACAATATTCATTGATTTTTGCCATTGAAAAACATGTTTTTCATATACCAGAAATGTTTGAAGCTACTGACTGAATGAAAGGAGCTGGCATCTCACTCTCTTTGAATCTTCTTGATCATGCTAGGATTAACAGGAAAAAGCAAAAAATTTCAGAATTGCACCTTGCAATGTGGAGATATTACTGTTTGTGCATTTACAATATTCATTGATTTTTGCCATTGAAAAACGTTTTTCATATACCAGAAATGTTTGAAGCTACTGACTGAATGAAAGCAGCTGGCATCTCACTCTCTTTGAATCTTCTTTATCATGCTAGGATTAACAGGAAAAAGCTAAAAATTTCAGAATTGCACCGTGCAATGTGGAGATATTACTGTTTGTGCATTTACAATATTCATTGATTTTTGCCATTGAAAAACATGTTTTTCATATACCAGAAATGTTTGAAGCTACTGACTGAATGAAAGGAGCTGGCATCTCACTCTCTTTGAATCTTCCTTATCATGCTAGGATTAGCAGGAAAAAGCAAAAAATTTCAGAATTGCACCTTGCAATGCGGAGATATTACTGTTTGTGCATTTACAATATTCATTGATTTTTGCCATTGAAAAACATGTTTTTCATATACCAGAAATGTTTGTAACTACTGACTGAATGAAAGGAGCTGGCATCTCACTCTCTTTGAATCTTCTTTATCATGCTAGGATTAACAGGAAAAAGCAAAAAATTTCAGAATTGCACCTTGCAATGTGGAGATATTACTGTTTGTGCATTTACAATATTCATTGATTTTTGCCATTGAAAAACGTTTTTCATATACCAGAAATGTTTGAAGCTACTGACTGAATGAAAGGAGCTGGCATCTCACTCTCTTTGAATCTTCTTTATTATGCTAGGATTAACAGGAAAAAGCTAAAAATTTCAGAATTGCACCGTGCAATGTGGAGATATTACTGTTTGTGCATTTACAATATTCATTGATTTTTGCCATTGAAAAACATGTTTTTCATATACCAGAAATGTTTGAAGCTACTGACTGAATGAAAGGAGCTGGCATCTCACTCTCTTTGAATCTTCTTTATCATGCTAGGATTAGCAGGAAAAAGCAAAAAATTTCAGAATTGCACCTTGCAATGTGGAGATATTACTGTTTGTGCATTTACAATATTCATTGATTTTTGCCATTGAAAAACATGTTTTTCATATACCAGAAATGTTTGAAGCTACTGACTGAATGAAAGGAGCTGGCATCTCACTCTCTTTGAATCTTCTTTATCATGCTAGGATTAACAGGAAAAAGCTAAAAATTTCAGAATTGCACCGTGCAATGTGGAGATATTACTGTTTGTGCATTTACAATATTCATTGATTTTTGCCATTGAAAAACGTTTTTCATATACCAGAAATGTTTGAAGCTACTGACTGAATGAAAGGAGCTGGCATCTCACTCTCTTTGAATCTTCTTTATCATGCTAGGATTAGCAGGAAAAAGCAAAAAATTTCAGAATTGCACCTTGCAATGTGGAGATATTACTGTTTGTGCATTTACAATATTCATTGATTTTTGCCATTGAAAAACATGTTTTTCATATACCAGAAATGTTTGAAGCTACTGACTGAATGAAAGGAGCTGGCATCTCACTCTCTTTGAATCTTCTTTATCATGCTAGGATTAACAGGAAAAAGCAAAAAATTTCAGAATTGCACCTTGCAATGTGGAGATATTACTGTTTGTGCATTTACAATATTCATTGATTTTTGCCATTGAAAAACATGTTTTTCATATACCAGAAATGTTTGAAGCTACTGACTGAATGAAAGGAGCTGGCATCTCACTCTCTTTGAATCTTCTTTATCATGCTAGGATTAGCAGGAAAAAGCAAAAAATTTCAGAATTGCACCTTGCAATGCGGAGATATTACTGTTTGTGCATTTACAATATTCATTGATTTTTGCCATTGAAAAACGTTTTTCATATACCAGAAATGTTTGAAGCTACTGACTGAATGAAAGGAGCTGGCATCTCACTCTCTTTGAATCTTCTTTATCATGCTAGGATTAACAGGAAAAAGCTAAAAATTTCAGAATTGCACCGTGCAATGTGGAGATATTACTGTTTGTGCATTTACAATATTCATTGATTTTTGCCATTGAAAAACATGTTTTTCATATACCAGAAATGTTTGAAGCTACTGACTGAATGAAAGGAGCTGGCATCTCACTCTCTTTGAATCTTCTTTATCATGCTAGGATTAACAGGAAAAAGCTAAAAATTTCAGAATTGCACCGTGCAATGTGGAGATATTACTGTTTGTGCATTTACAATATTCATTGATTTTTGCCATTGAAAAACATGTTTTTCATATACCAGAAATGTTTGAAGCTACTGACTGAATGAAAGGAGCTGGCATCTCACTCTCTTTGAATCTTCTTTATCATGCTAGGATTAACAGGAAAAAGCTAAAAATTTCAGAATTGCACCGTGCAATGTGGAGATATTACTGTTTGTGCATTTACAATATTCATTGATTTTTGCCATTGAAAAACATGTTTTTCATATACCAGAAATGTTTGAAGCTACTGACTGAATGAAAGGAGCTGGCATCTCACTCTCTTTGAATCTTCTTTATCATGCTAGGATTAACAGGAAAAAGCTAAAAATTTCAGAATTGCACCGTGCAATGTGGAGATATTACTGTTTGTGCATTTACAATATTCATTGATTTTTGCCATTGAAAAACATGTTTTTCATATACCAGAAATGTTTGAAGCTACTGACTGAATGAAAGGAGCTGGCATCTCACTCTCTTTGAATCTTCTTTATCATGCTAGGATTAACAGGAAAAAGCAAAAAATTTCAGAATTGCACCTTGCAATGTGGAGATATTACTGTTTGTGCATTTACAATATTCATTGATTTTTGCCATTGAAAAACATGTTTTTCATATACCAGAAATGTTTGAAGCTACTGACTGAATGAAAGGAGCTGGCATCTCACTCTCTTTGAATCTTCTTTATCATGCTAGGATTAACAGGAAAAAGCTAAAAATTTCAGAATTGCACCGTGCAATGTGGAGATATTACTGTTTGTGCATTTACAATATTCATTGATTTTTGCCATTGAAAAACATGTTTTTCATATACCAGAAATGTTTGAAGCTACTGACTGAATGAAAGGAGCTGGCATCTCACTCTCTTTGAATCTTCTTTATCATGCTAGGATTAACAGGAAAAAGCTAAAAATTTCAGAATTGCACCGTGCAATGTGGAGATATTACTGTTTGTGCTTTTACAATATTCATTGATTTTTGCCATTGAAAAACATGTTTTTCATATACCAGAAATGTTTGAAGCTACTGACTGAATGAAAGGAGCTGGCATCTCACTCTCTTTGAATCTTCTTTATCATGCTAGGATTAGCAGGAAAAAGCAAAAAATTTCAGAATTGCACCTTGCAATGCGGAGATATTACTGTTTGTGCATTTACAATATTCATTGATTTTTGCCATTGAAAAACATGTTTTTCATATACCAGAAATGTTTGAAGCTACTGACTGAATGAAAGGAGCTGGCATCTCACTCTCTTTGAATCTTCTTTATCATGCTAGGATTAGCAGAAAAAAGCAAAAAATTTCAGAATTGCACCTTGCAATGCGGAGATATTACTGTTTGTGCATTTACAATATTCATTGATTTTTGCCATTGAAAAACATGTTTTTCATATACCAGAAATGTTTGAAGCTACTGACTGAATGAAAGGAGCTGGCATCTCACTCTGAATCTTCTTTATCATGCTAGGATTAACAGGAAAAAGCAAAAAATTTCAGAATTGCACCTTGCAATGTGGAGATATTACTGTTTGTGCATTTACAATATTCATTGATTTTTGCCATTGAAAAACGTTTTTCATATACCAGAAATGTTTGAAGCTACTGACTGAATGAAAGGAGCTGGCATCTCACTCTCTTTGAATCTTCTTTATCATGCTAGGATTAACAGGAAAAAGCTAAAAATTTCAGAATTGCACCGTGCAATGTGGAGATATTACTGTTTGTGCATTTACAATATTCATTGATTTTTGCCATTGAAAAACATGTTTTTCATATACCAGAAATGTTTGAAGCTACTGACTGAATGAAAGGAGCTGGCATCTCACTCTCTTTGAATCTTCTTTATCATGCTAGGATTAGCAGGAAAAAGCAAAAAATTTCAGAATTGCACCTTGCAATGTGGAGATATTACTGTTTGTGCATTTACAATATTCATTGATTTTTGCCATTGAAAAACATGTTTTTCATATACCAGAAATGTTTGAAGCTACTGACTGAATGAAAGGAGCTGGCATCTCACTCTCTTTGAATCTTCTTTATCATGCTAGGATTAACAGGAAAAAGCTAAAAATTTCAGAATTGCACCGTGCAATGTGGAGATATTACTGTTTGTGCATTTACAATATTCATTGATTTTTGCCATTGAAAAACGTTTTTCATATACCAGAAATGTTTGAAGCTACTGACTGAATGAAAGGAGCTGGCATCTCACTCTCTTTGAATCTTCTTTATCATGCTAGGATTAGCAGGAAAAAGCAAAAAATTTCAGAATTGCACCTTGCAATGTGGAGATATTACTGTTTGTGCATTTACAATATTCATTGATTTTTGCCATTGAAAAACATGTTTTTCATATACCAGAAATGTTTGAAGCTACTGACTGAATGAAAGGAGCTGGCATCTCACTCTCTTTGAATCTTCTTTATCATGCTAGGATTAACAGGAAAAAGCAAAAAATTTCAGAATTGCACCTTGCAATGTGGAGATATTACTGTTTGTGCATTTACAATATTCATTGATTTTTGCCATTGAAAAACATGTTTTTCATATACCAGAAATGTTTGAAGCTACTGACTGAATGAAAGGAGCTGGCATCTCACTCTCTTTGAATCTTCTTTATCATGCTAGGATTAGCAGGAAAAAGCTAAAAATTTCAGAATTGCACCTTGCAATGCGGAGATATTACTGTTTGTGCATTTACAATATTCATTGATTTTTGCCATTGAAAAACATGTTTTTCATATACCAGAAATGTTTGAAGCTACTGACTGAATGAAAGGAGCTGGCATCTCACTCTCTTTGAATCTTCTTGATCATGCTAGGATTAACAGGAAAAAGCAAAAAATTTCAGAATTGCACCTTGCAATGTGGAGATATTACTGTTTGTGCATTTACAATATTCATTGATTTTTGCCATTGAAAAACGTTTTTCATATACCAGAAATGTTTGAAGCTACTGACTGAATGAAAGCAGCTGGCATCTCACTCTCTTTGAATCTTCTTTATCATGCTAGGATTAACAGGAAAAAGCTAAAAATTTCAGAATTGCACCGTGCAATGTGGAGATATTACTGTTTGTGCATTTACAATATTCATTGATTTTTGCCATTGAAAAACATGTTTTTCATATACCAGAAATGTTTGAAGCTACTGACTGAATGAAAGGAGCTGGCATCTCACTCTCTTTGAATCTTCCTTATCATGCTAGGATTAGCAGGAAAAAGCAAAAAATTTCAGAATTGCACCTTGCAATGCGGAGATATTACTGTTTGTGCATTTACAATATTCATTGATTTTTGCCATTGAAAAACATGTTTTTCATATACCAGAAATGTTTGTAACTACTGACTGAATGAAAGGAGCTGGCATCTCACTCTCTTTGAATCTTCTTTATCATGCTAGGATTAACAGGAAAAAGCAAAAAATTTCAGAATTGCACCTTGCAATGTGGAGATATTACTGTTTGTGCATTTACAATATTCATTGATTTTTGCCATTGAAAAACGTTTTTCATATACCAGAAATGTTTGAAGCTACTGACTGAATGAAAGGAGCTGGCATCTCACTCTCTTTGAATCTTCTTTATTATGCTAGGATTAACAGGAAAAAGCTAAAAATTTCAGAATTGCACCGTGCAATGTGGAGATATTACTGTTTGTGCATTTACAATATTCATTGATTTTTGCCATTGAAAAACATGTTTTTCATATACCAGAAATGTTTGAAGCTACTGACTGAATGAAAGGAGCTGGCATCTCACTCTCTTTGAATCTTCTTTATCATGCTAGGATTAGCAGGAAAAAGCAAAAAATTTCAGAATTGCACCTTGCAATGTGGAGATATTACTGTTTGTGCATTTACAATATTCATTGATTTTTGCCATTGAAAAACATGTTTTTCATATACCAGAAATGTTTGAAGCTACTGACTGAATGAAAGGAGCTGGCATCTCACTCTCTTTGAATCTTCTTTATCATGCTAGGATTAACAGGAAAAAGCTAAAAATTTCAGAATTGCACCGTGCAATGTGGAGATATTACTGTTTGTGCATTTACAATATTCATTGATTTTTGCCATTGAAAAACGTTTTTCATATACCAGAAATGTTTGAAGCTACTGACTGAATGAAAGGAGCTGGCATCTCACTCTCTTTGAATCTTCTTTATCATGCTAGGATTAGCAGGAAAAAGCAAAAAATTTCAGAATTGCACCTTGCAATGTGGAGATATTACTGTTTGTGCATTTACAATATTCATTGATTTTTGCCATTGAAAAACATGTTTTTCATATACCAGAAATGTTTGAAGCTACTGACTGAATGAAAGGAGCTGGCATCTCACTCTCTTTGAATCTTCTTTATCATGCTAGGATTAACAGGAAAAAGCAAAAAATTTCAGAATTGCACCTTGCAATGTGGAGATATTACTGTTTGTGCATTTACAATATTCATTGATTTTTGCCATTGAAAAACATGTTTTTCATATACCAGAAATGTTTGAAGCTACTGACTGAATGAAAGGAGCTGGCATCTCACTCTCTTTGAATCTTCTTTATCATGCTAGGATTAGCAGGAAAAAGCAAAAAATTTCAGAATTGCACCTTGCAATGCGGAGATATTACTGTTTGTGCATTTACAATATTCATTGATTTTTGCCATTGAAAAACGTTTTTCATATACCAGAAATGTTTGAAGCTACTGACTGAATGAAAGGAGCTGGCATCTCACTCTCTTTGAATCTTCTTTATCATGCTAGGATTAACAGGAAAAAGCTAAAAATTTCAGAATTGCACCGTGCAATGTGGAGATATTACTGTTTGTGCATTTACAATATTCATTGATTTTTGCCATTGAAAAACATGTTTTTCATATACCAGAAATGTTTGAAGCTACTGACTGAATGAAAGGAGCTGGCATCTCACTCTCTTTGAATCTTCTTTATCATGCTAGGATTAACAGGAAAAAGCTAAAAATTTCAGAATTGCACCGTGCAATGTGGAGATATTACTGTTTGTGCATTTACAATATTCATTGATTTTTGCCATTGAAAAACATGTTTTTCATATACCAGAAATGTTTGAAGCTACTGACTGAATGAAAGGAGCTGGCATCTCACTCTCTTTGAATCTTCTTTATCATGCTAGGATTAACAGGAAAAAGCTAAAAATTTCAGAATTGCACCGTGCAATGTGGAGATATTACTGTTTGTGCATTTACAATATTCATTGATTTTTGCCATTGAAAAACATGTTTTTCATATACCAGAAATGTTTGAAGCTACTGACTGAATGAAAGGAGCTGGCATCTCACTCTCTTTGAATCTTCTTTATCATGCTAGGATTAACAGGAAAAAGCTAAAAATTTCAGAATTGCACCGTGCAATGTGGAGATATTACTGTTTGTGCATTTACAATATTCATTGATTTTTGCCATTGAAAAACATGTTTTTCATATACCAGAAATGTTTGAAGCTACTGACTGAATGAAAGGAGCTGGCATCTCACTCTCTTTGAATCTTCTTTATCATGCTAGGATTAACAGGAAAAAGCAAAAAATTTCAGAATTGCACCTTGCAATGTGGAGATATTACTGTTTGTGCATTTACAATATTCATTGATTTTTGCCATTGAAAAACATGTTTTTCATATACCAGAAATGTTTGAAGCTACTGACTGAATGAAAGGAGCTGGCATCTCACTCTCTTTGAATCTTCTTTATCATGCTAGGATTAACAGGAAAAAGCTAAAAATTTCAGAATTGCACCGTGCAATGTGGAGATATTACTGTTTGTGCATTTACAATATTCATTGATTTTTGCCATTGAAAAACATGTTTTTCATATACCAGAAATGTTTGAAGCTACTGACTGAATGAAAGGAGCTGGCATCTCACTCTCTTTGAATCTTCTTTATCATGCTAGGATTAACAGGAAAAAGCTAAAAATTTCAGAATTGCACCGTGCAATGTGGAGATATTACTGTTTGTGCTTTTACAATATTCATTGATTTTTGCCATTGAAAAACATGTTTTTCATATACCAGAAATGTTTGAAGCTACTGACTGAATGAAAGGAGCTGGCATCTCACTCTCTTTGAATCTTCTTTATCATGCTAGGATTAGCAGGAAAAAGCAAAAAATTTCAGAATTGCACCTTGCAATGCGGAGATATTACTGTTTGTGCATTTACAATATTCATTGATTTTTGCCATTGAAAAACATGTTTTTCATATACCAGAAATGTTTGAAGCTACTGACTGAATGAAAGGAGCTGGCATCTCACTCTGAATCTTCTTTATCATGCTAGGATTAACAGGAAAAAGCAAAAAATTTCAGAATTGCACCTTGCAATGTGGAGATATTACTGTTTGTGCATTTACAATATTCATTGATTTTTGCCATTGAAAAACGTTTTTCATATACCAGAAATGTTTGAAGCTACTGACTGAATGAAAGGAGCTGGCATCTCACTCTCTTTCAATCTTCTTTATCATGCTAGGATTAACAGGAAAAAGCTAAAAATTTCAGAATTGCACCGTGCAATGTGGAGATATTACTGTTTGTGCATTTACAATATTCATTGATTTTTGCCATTGAAAAACATGTTTTTCATATACCAGAAATGTTTGAAGCTACTGACTGAATGAAAGGAGCTGGCATCTCACTCTCTTTGAATCTTCTTTATCATGCTAGGATTAGCAGGAAAATGCAAAAAATTTCAGAATTGCACCTTGCAATGTGGAGATATTACTGTTTGTGCATTTACAATATTCATTGATTTTTGCCATTGAAAAACATGTTTTTCATATACCAGAAATGTTTGAAGCTACTGACTGAATGAAAGGAGCTGGCATCTCACTCTCTTTGAATCTTCTTTATCATGCTAGGATTAACAGGAAAAAGCTAAAAATTTCAGAATTGCACCGTGCAATGTGGAGATATTACTGTTTGTGCATTTACAATATTCATTGATTTTTGCCATTGAAAAACGTTTTTCATATACCAGAAATGTTTGAAGCTACTGACTGAATGAAAGGAGCTGGCATCTCACTCTCTTTGAATCTTCTTTATCATGCTAGGATTAGCAGGAAAAAGCAAAAAATTTCAGAATTGCACCTTGCAATGTGGAGATATTACTGTTTGTGCATTTACAATATTCATTGATTTTTGCCATTGAAAAACATGTTTTTCATATACCAGAAATGTTTGAAGCTACTGACTGAATGAAAGGAGCTGGCATCTCACTCTCTTTGAATCTTCTTTATCATGCTAGGATTAACAGGAAAAAGCAAAAAATTTCAGAATTGCACCTTCAATGTGGAGATATTACTGTTTGTGCATTTACAATATTCATTGATTTTTGCCATTGAAAAACATGTTTTTCATATACCAGAAATGTTTGAAGCTACTGACTGAATGAAAGGAGCTGGCATCTCACTCTCTTTGAATCTTCTTTATCATGCTAGGATTAGCAGGAAAAAGCTAAAAATTTCAGAATTGCACCTTGCAATGCGGAGATATTACTGTTTGTGCATTTACAATATTCATTGATTTTTGCCATTGAAAAACATGTTTTTCATATACCAGAAATGTTTGAAGCTACTGACTGAATGAAAGGAGCTGGCATCTCACTCTCTTTGAATCTTCTTGATCATGCTAGGATTAACAGGAAAAAGCAAAAAATTTCAGAATTGCACCTTGCAATGTGGAGATATTACTGTTTGTGCATTTACAATATTCATTGATTTTTGCCATTGAAAAACGTTTTTCATATACCAGAAATGTTTGAAGCTACTGACTGAATGAAAGGAGCTGGCATCTCACTCTCTTTGAATCTTCTTTATCATGCTAGGATTAACAGGAAAAAGCTAAAAATTTCAGAATTGCACCGTGCAATGTGGAGATATTACTGTTTGTGCATTTACAATATTCATTGATTTTTGCCATTGAAAAACATGTTTTTCATATACCAGAAATGTTTGAAGCTACTGACTGAATGAAAGGAGCTGGCATCTCACTCTCTTTGAATCTTCCTTATCATGCTAGGATTAGCAGGAAAAAGCAAAAAATTTCAGAATTGCACCTTGCAATGCGGAGATATTACTGTTTGTGCATTTACAATATTCATTGATTTTTGCCATTGAAAAACATGTTTTTCATATACCAGAAATGTTTGTAACTACTGACTGAATGAAAGGAGCTGGCATCTCACTCTCTTTGAATCTTCTTTATCATGCTAGGATTAACAGGAAAAAGCTAAAAATTTCAGAATTGCACCGTGCAATGTGGAGATATTACTGTTTGTGCATTTACAATATTCATTGATTTTTGCCATTGAAAAACGTTTTTCATATACCAGAAATGTTTGAAGCTACTGACTGAATGAAAGGAGCTGGCATCTCACTCTCTTTGAATCTTCTTTATCATGCTAGGATTAGCAGGAAAAAGCAAAAAATTTCAGAATTGCACCTTGCAATGTGGAGATATTACTGTTTGTGCATTTACAATATTCATTGATTTTTGCCATTGAAAAACATGTTTTTCATATACCAGAAATGTTTGAAGCTACTGACTGAATGAAAGGAGCTGGCATCTCACTCTCTTTGAATCTTCTTTATCATGCTAGGATTAGCAGGAAAAAGCAAAAAATTTCAGAATTGCACCTTGCAATGTGGAGATATTACTGTTTGTGCATTTACAATATTCATTGATTTTTGCCATTGAAAAACATGTTTTTCATATACCAGAAATGTTTGAAGCTACTGACTGAATGAAAGGAGCTGGCATCTCACTCTCTTTGAATCTTCTTTATCATGCTAGGATTAACAGGAAAAAGCTAAAAATTTCAGAATTGCACCGTGCAATGTGGAGATATTACTGTTTGTGCATTTACAATATTCATTGATTTTTGCCATTGAAAAACGTTTTTCATATACCACAAATGTTTGAAGCTACTGACTGAATGAAAGGAGCTGGCATCTCACTCTCTTTGAATCTTCTTTATCATGCTAGGATTAGCAGGAAAAAGCAAAAAATTTCAGAATTGCACCTTGCAATGTGGAGATATTACTGTTTGTGCATTTACAATATTCATTGATTTTTGCCATTGAAAAACATGTTTTTCATATACCAGAAATGTTTGAAGCTACTGACTGAATGAAAGGAGCTGGCATCTCACTCTCTTTGAATCTTCTTTATCATGCTAGGATTAACAGGAAAAAGCTAAAAATTTCAGAATTGCACCGTGCAATGTGGAGATATTACTGTTTGTGCTTTTACAATATTCATTGATTTTTGCCATTCAAAAACATGTTTTTCATATACCAGAAATGTTTGAAGCTACTGACTGAATGAAAGGAGCTGGCATCTCACTCTCTTTGAATCTTCTTTATCATGCTAGGATTAGCAGGAAAAAGCAAAAAATTTCAGAATTGCACCTTGCAATGCGGAGATATTACTGTTTGTGCATTTACAATATTCATTGATTTTTGCCATTGAAAAACATGTTTTTCATATACCAGAAATGTTTGAAGCTACTGACTGAATGAAAGGAGCTGGCATCTCACTCTCTTTGAATCTTCTTTATCATGCTAGGATTAACAGGAAAAAGCAAAAAATTTCAGAATTGCACCTTGCAATGTGGAGATATTACTGTTTGTGCATTTACAATATTCATTGATTTTTGCCATTGAAAAACGTTTTTCATATACCAGAAATGTTTGAAGCTACTGACTGAATGAAAGGAGCTGGCATCTCACTCTCTTTGAATCTTCTTTATCATGCTAGGATTAACAGGAAAAAGCAAAAAATTTCAGAATTGCACCTTGCAATGTGGAGATATTACTGTTTGTGCATTTACAATATTCATTGATTTTTGCCATTGAAAAACGTTTTTCATATACCAGAAATGTTTGAAGCTACTGACTGAATGAAAGGAGCTGGCATCTCACTCTCTTTGAATCTTCTTTATCATGCTAGGATTAACAGGAAAAAGCTAAAAATTTCAGAATTGCACCGTGCAATGTGGAGATATTACTGTTTGTGCATTTACAATATTCATTGATTTTTGCCATTGAAAAACGTTTTTCATATACCAGAAATGTTTGAAGCTACTGACTGAATGAAAGGAGCTGGCATCTCACTCTCTTTGAATCTTCTTTATCATGCTAGGATTAGCAGGAAAAAGCAAAAAATTTCAGAATTGCACCTTGCAATGTGGAGATATTACTGTTTGTGCATTTACAATATTCATTGATTTTTGCCATTGAAAAACATGTTTTTCATATACCAGAAATGTTTGAAGCTACTGACTGAATGAAAGGAGCTGGCATCTCACTCTCTTTGAATCTTCTTTATCATGCTAGGATTAGCAGGAAAAAGCAAAAAATTTCAGAATTGCACCTTGCAATGTGGAGATATTACTGTTTGTGCATTTACAATATTCATTGATTTTTGCCATTGAAAAACATGTTTTTCATATACCAGAAATGTTTGAAGCTACTGACTGAATGAAAGGAGCTGGCATCTCACTCTCTTTGAATCTTCTTTATCATGCTAGGATTAACAGGAAAAAGCTAAAAATTTCAGAATTGCACCGTGCAATGTGGAGATATTACTGTTTGTGCATTTACAATATTCATTGATTTTTGCCATTGAAAAACGTTTTTCATATACCAGAAATGTTTGAAGCTACTGACTGAATGAAAGGAGCTGGCATCTCACTCTCTTTGAATCTTCTTTATCATGCTAGGATTAACAGGAAAAAGCAAAAAATTTCAGAATTGCACCTTGCAATGTGGAGATATTACTGTTTGTGCATTTACAATATTCATTGATTTTTGCCATTGAAAAACATGTTTTTCATATACCAGAAATGTTTGAAGCTACTGACTGAATGAAAGGAGCTGGCATCTCACTCTCTTTGAATCTTCTTTATCATGCTAGGATTAACAGGAAAAAGCTAAAAATTTCAGAATTGCACCGTGCAATGTGGAGATATTACTGTTTGTGCATTTACAATATTCATTGATTTTTGCCATTGAAAAACATGTTTTTCATATACCAGAAATGTTTGAAGCTACTGACTGAATGAAAGGAGCTGGCATCTCACTCTCTTTGAATCTTCTTTATCATGCTAGGATTAACAGGAAAAAGCTAAAAATTTCAGAATTGCACCGTGCAATGTGGAGATATTACTGTTTGTGCTTTTACAATATTCATTGATTTTTGCCATTGAAAAACATGTTTTTCATATACCAGAAATGTTTGAAGCTACTGACTGAATGAAAGGAGCTGGCATCTCACTCTCTTTGAATCTTCTTTATCATGCTAGGATTAGCAGGAAAAAGCAAAAAATTTCAGAATTGCACCTTGCAATGCGGAGATATTACTGTTTGTGGATTTACAATATTCATTGATTTTTGCCATTGAAAAACATGTTTTTCATATACCAGAAATGTTTGAAGCTACTGACTGAATGAAAGGAGCTGGCATCTCACTCTGAATCTTCTTTATCATGCTAGGATTAACAGGAAAAAGCAAAAAATTTCAGAATTGCACCTTGCAATGTGGAGATATTACTGTTTGTGCATTTACAATATTCATTGATTTTTGCCATTGAAAAACGTTTTTCATATACCAGAAATGTTTGAAGCTACTGACTGAATGAAAGGAGCTGGCATCTTACTCTCTTTGAATCTTCTTTATCATGCTAGGATTAACAGGAAAAAGCTAAAAATTTCAGAATTGCACCGTGCAATGTGGAGATATTACTGTTTGTGCATTTACAATATTCATTGATTTTTGCCATTGAAAAACATGTTTTTCATATACCAGAAATGTTTGAAGCTACTGACTGAATGAAAGGAGCTGGCATCTCACTCTCTTTGAATCTTCTTTATCATGCTAGGATTAGCAGGAAAAAGCAAAAAATTTCAGAATTGCACCTTGCAATGTGGAGATATTACTGTTTGTGCATTTACAATATTCATTGATTTTTGCCATTGAAAAACATGTTTTTCATATACCAGAAATGTTTGAAGCTACTGACTGAATGAAAGGAGCTGGCATCTCACTCTCTTTGAATCTTCTTTATCATGCTAGGATTAACAGGAAAAAGCTAAAAATTTCAGAATTGCACCGTGCAATGTGGAGATATTACTGTTTGTGCATTTACAATATTCATTGATTTTTGCCATTGAAAAACGTTTTTCATATACCAGAAATGTTTGAAGCTACTGACTGAATGAAAGGAGCTGGCATCTCACTCTCTTTGAATCTTCTTTATCATGCTAGGATTAGCAGGAAAAAGCAAAAAATTTCAGAATTGCACCTTGCAATGTGGAGATATTACTGTTTGTGCATTTACAATATTCATTGATTTTTGCCATTGAAAAACATGTTTTTCATATACCAGAAATGTTTGAAGCTACTGACTGAATGAAAGGAGCTGGCATCTCACTCTCTTTGAATCTTCTTTATCATGCTAGGATTAACAGGAAAAAGCAAAAAATTTCAGAATTGCACCTTGCAATGTGGAGATATTACTGTTTGTGCATTTACAATATTCATTGATTTTTGCCATTGAAAAACATGTTTTTCATATACCAGAAATGTTTGAAGCTACTGACTGAATGAAAGGAGCTGGCATCTCACTCTCTTTGAATCTTCTTTATCATGCTAGGATTAGCAGGAAAAAGCTAAAAATTTCAGAATTGCACCTTGCAATGCGGAGATATTACTGTTTGTGCATTTACAATATTCATTGATTTTTGCCATTGAAAAACATGTTTTTCATATACCAGAAATGTTTGAAGCTACTGACTGAATGAAAGGAGCTGGCATCTCACTCTCTTTGAATCTTCTTGATCATGCTAGGATTAACAGGAAAAAGCAAAAAATTTCAGAATTGCACCTTGCAATGTGGAGATATTACTGTTTGTGCATTTACAATATTCATTGATTTTTGCCATTGAAAAACGTTTTTCATATACCAGAAATGTTTGAAGCTACTGACTGAATGAAAGCAGCTGGCATCTCACTCTCTTTGAATCTTCTTTATCATGCTAGGATTAACAGGAAAAAGCTAAAAATTTCAGAATTGCACCGTGCAATGTGGAGATATTACTGTTTGTGCATTTACAATATTCATTGATTTTTGCCATTGAAAAACATGTTTTTCATATACCAGAAATGTTTGAAGCTACTGACTGAATGAAAGGAGCTGGCATCTCACTCTCTTTGAATCTTCCTTATCATGCTAGGATTAGCAGGAAAAAGCAAAAAATTTCAGAATTGCACCTTGCAATGCGGAGATATTACTGTTTGTGCATTTACAATATTCATTGATTTTTGCCATTGAAAAACATGTTTTTCATATACCAGAAATGTTTGTAACTACTGACTGAATGAAAGGAGCTGGCATCTCACTCTCTTTGAATCTTCTTTATCATGCTAGGATTAACAGGAAAAAGCAAAAAATTTCAGAATTGCACCTTGCAATGTGGAGATATTACTGTTTGTGCATTTACAATATTCATTGATTTTTGCCATTGAAAAACGTTTTTCATATACCAGAAATGTTTGAAGCTACTGACTGAATGAAAGGAGCTGGCATCTCACTCTCTTTGAATCTTCTTTATTATGCTAGGATTAACAGGAAAAAGCTAAAAATTTCAGAATTGCACCGTGCAATGTGGAGATATTACTGTTTGTGCATTTACAATATTCATTGATTTTTGCCATTGAAAAACATGTTTTTCATATACCAGAAATGTTTGAAGCTACTGACTGAATGAAAGGAGCTGGCATCTCACTCTCTTTGAATCTTCTTTATCATGCTAGGATTAGCAGGAAAAAGCAAAAAATTTCAGAATTGCACCTTGCAATGTGGAGATATTACTGTTTGTGCATTTACAATATTCATTGATTTTTGCCATTGAAAAACATGTTTTTCATATACCAGAAATGTTTGAAGCTACTGACTGAATGAAAGGAGCTGGCATCTCACTCTCTTTGAATCTTCTTTATCATGCTAGGATTAACAGGAAAAAGCTAAAAATTTCAGAATTGCACCGTGCAATGTGGAGATATTACTGTTTGTGCATTTACAATATTCATTGATTTTTGCCATTGAAAAACGTTTTTCATATACCAGAAATGTTTGAAGCTACTGACTGAATGAAAGGAGCTGGCATCTCACTCTCTTTGAATCTTCTTTATCATGCTAGGATTAGCAGGAAAAAGCAAAAAATTTCAGAATTGCACCTTGCAATGTGGAGATATTACTGTTTGTGCATTTACAATATTCATTGATTTTTGCCATTGAAAAACATGTTTTTCATATACCAGAAATGTTTGAAGCTACTGACTGAATGAAAGGAGCTGGCATCTCACTCTCTTTGAATCTTCTTTATCATGCTAGGATTAACAGGAAAAAGCAAAAAATTTCAGAATTGCACCTTGCAATGTGGAGATATTACTGTTTGTGCATTTACAATATTCATTGATTTTTGCCATTGAAAAACATGTTTTTCATATACCAGAAATGTTTGAAGCTACTGACTGAATGAAAGGAGCTGGCATCTCACTCTCTTTGAATCTTCTTTATCATGCTAGGATTAGCAGGAAAAAGCAAAAAATTTCAGAATTGCACCTTGCAATGCGGAGATATTACTGTTTGTGCATTTACAATATTCATTGATTTTTGCCATTGAAAAACGTTTTTCATATACCAGAAATGTTTGAAGCTACTGACTGAATGAAAGGAGCTGGCATCTCACTCTCTTTGAATCTTCTTTATCATGCTAGGATTAACAGGAAAAAGCTAAAAATTTCAGAATTGCACCGTGCAATGTGGAGATATTACTGTTTGTGCATTTACAATATTCATTGATTTTTGCCATTGAAAAACATGTTTTTCATATACCAGAAATGTTTGAAGCTACTGACTGAATGAAAGGAGCTGGCATCTCACTCTCTTTGAATCTTCTTTATCATGCTAGGATTAACAGGAAAAAGCTAAAAATTTCAGAATTGCACCGTGCAATGTGGAGATATTACTGTTTGTGCATTTACAATATTCATTGATTTTTGCCATTGAAAAACATGTTTTTCATATACCAGAAATGTTTGAAGCTACTGACTGAATGAAAGGAGCTGGCATCTCACTCTCTTTGAATCTTCTTTATCATGCTAGGATTAACAGGAAAAATCTAAAAATTTCAGAATTGCACCGTGCAATGTGGAGATATTACTGTTTGTGCTTTTACAATATTCATTGATTTTTGCCATTGAAAAACATGTTTTTCATATACCAGAAATGTTTGAAGCTACTGACTGAATGAAAGGAGCTGGCATCTCACTCTCTTTGAATCTTCTTTATCATGCTAGGATTAGCAGGAAAAAGCAAAAAATTTCAGAATTGCACTTTGCAATGTGGAGATATTACTGTTTGTGCATTTACAATATTCATTGATTTTTGCCATTGAAAAACATGTTTTTCATATACCAGAAATGTTTGAAGCTACTGACTGAATGAAAGGAGCTGGCATCTCACTCTCTTTGAATCTTCTTTATCATGCTAGGATTAACAGGAAAAAGCTAAAAATTTCAGAATTGCACCGTGCAATGTGGAGATATTACTGTTTGTGCTTTTACAATATTCATTGATTTTTGCCATTGAAAAACGTTTTTCATATACCAGAAATGTTTGAAGCTACTGACTGAATGAAAGGAGCTGGCATCTCACTCTCTTTGAATCTTCTTTATCATGCTAGGATTAGCAGGAAAAAGCAAAAAATTTCAGAATTGCACTTTGCAATGTGGAGATATTACTGTTTGTGCATTTACAATATTCATTGATTTTTGCCATTGAAAAACATGTTTTTCATATACCAGAAATGTTTGAAGCTACTGACTGAATGAAAGGAGCTGGCATCTCACTCTCTTTGAATCTTCTTTATCATGCTAGGATTAACAGGAAAAAGCTAAAAATTTCAGAATTGCACCGTGCAATGTGGAGATATTACTGTTTGTGCATTTACAATATTCATTGATTTTTGCCATTGAAAAACGTTTTTCATATACCAGAAATGTTTGAAGCTACTGACTGAATAAAAGGAGCTGGCATCTCACTCTCTTTGAATCTTCTTTATCATGCTTGGATTAGCAGGAAAAAGCAAAAAATTTCAGAATTGCACCGTGCAATGTGGAGATATTACTGTTTGTGCATTTACAATATTCATTGATTTTTGCCATTGAAAAACATGTTTTTCATATACCAGAAATGTTTGAAGCTACTGACTGAATGAAAGGAGCTGGCATCTCACTCTCTTTGAATCTTCTTTATCATGCTAGGATTAGCAGGAAAAAGCAAAAAATTTCAGAATTGCACTTTGCAATGTGGAGATATTACTGTTTGTGCATTTACAATATTCATTGATTTTTGCCATTGAAAAACATGTTTTTCATATACCAGAAATGTTTGAAGCTACTGACTGAATGAAAGGAGCTGGCATCTCACTCTCTTTGAATCTTCTTTATCATGCTAGGATTAACAGGAAAAAGCTAAAAATTTCAGAATTGCACCGTGCAATGTGGAGATATTACTGTTTGTGCATTTACAATATTCATTGATTTTTGCCATTGAAAAACGTTTTTCATATACCAGAAATGTTTGAAGCTACTGACTGAATAAAAGGAGCTGGCATCTCACTCTCTTTGAATCTTCTTTATCATGCTAGGATTAGCAGGAAAAAGCAAAAAATTTCAGAATTGCACTTTGCAATGTGGAGATATTACTGTTTGTGCATTTACAATATTCATTGATTTTTGCCATTGAAAAACATGTTTTTCATATACCAGAAATGTTTGAAGCTACTGACTGAATGAAAGGAGCTGGCATCTCACTCTCTTTGAATCTTCTTTATCATGCTAGGATTAACAGGAAAAAGCTAAAAATTTCAGAATTGCACCGTGCAATGTGGAGATATTACTGTTTGTGCATTTACAATATTCATTGATTTTTGCCATTGAAAAACGTTTTTCATATACCAGAAATGTTTGAAGCTACTGACTGAATAAAAGGAGCTGGCATCTCACTCTCTTTGAATCTTCTTTATCATGCTAGGATTAGCAGGAAAAAGCAAAAAATTTCAGAATTGCACCTTGCAATGTGGAGATATTACTGTTTGTGCATTTACAATATTCATTGATTTTTGCCATTGAAAAACATGTTTTTCATATACCAGAAATGTTTGAAGCTACTGACTGAATGAAAGGAGCTGGCATCTCACTCTCTTTGAATCTTCTTTATCATGCTAGGATTAACAGGAAAAAGCAAAAAATTTCAGAATTGCACCTTGCAATGTGGAGATATTACTGTTTGTGCATTTACAATATTCATTGATTTTTGCCATTGAAAAACATGTTTTTCATATACCAGAAATGTTTGAAGCTACTGACTGAATGAAAGGAGCTGGCATCTCACTCTCTTTGAATCTTCTTTATCATGCTAGGATTAACAGGAAAAAGCTAAAAATTTCAGAATTGCACCGTGCAATGTGGAGATATTACTGTTTGTGCATTTACAATATTCATTGATTTTTGCCATTGAAAAACATGTTTTTCATATACCAGAAATGTTTGAAGCTACTGACTGAATGAAAGGAGCTGGCATCTCACTCTCTTTGAATCTTCTTTATCATGCTAGGATTAACAGGAAAAAGCTAAAAATTTCAGAATTGCACCGTGCAATGTGGAGATATTACTGTTTGTGCATTTACAATATTCATTGATTTTTGCCATTGAAAAACATGTTTTTCATATACCAGAAATGTTTGAAGCTACTGACTGAATGAAAGGAGCTGGCATCTCACTCTCTTTGAATCTTCTTTATCATGCTAGGATTAGCAGGAAAAAGCTAAAAATTTCAGAATTGCACCGTGCAATGTGGAGATATTACTGTTTGTGCATTTACAATATTCATTGATTTTTGCCATTGAAAAACATGTTTTTCATATACCAGAAATGTTTGAAGCTACTGACTGAATGAAAGGAGCTGGCATCTCACTCTCTTTGAATCTTCTTTATCATGCTAGGATTAGCAGGAAAAAGCAAAAAATTTCAGAATTGCACCTTGCAATGCGGAGATATTACTGTTTGTGCATTTACAATATTCATTGATTTTTGCCATTGAAAAACATGTTTTTCATATACCAGAAATGTTTGAAGCTACTGATTGAATGAAAGGAGCTGGCATCTCACTCTCTTTGAATCTTCTTTATCATGCTAGGATTAACAGGAAAAAGCAAAAAATTTCAGAATTGCACCTTGCAATGTGGAGATATTACTGTTTGTGCATTTACAATATTCATTGATTTTTGCCATTGAAAAACATGTTTTTCATATACCAGAAATGTTTGAAGCTACTGACTGAATGAAAGGAGCTGGCATCTCACTCTCTTTGAATCTTCTTTATCATGCTAGGATTAACAGGAAAAAGCTAAAAATTTCAGAATTGCACCGTGCAATGTGGAGATATTACTGTTTGTGCATTTACAATATTCATTGATTTTTGCCATTGAAAAACATGTTTTTCATATACCAGAAATGTTTGAAGCTACTGACTGAATGAAAGGAGCTGGCATCTCACTCTCTTTGAATCTTCTTTATCATGCTAGGATTAGCAGGAAAAAGCAAAAAATTTCAGAATTGCACCTTGCAATGTGGAGATATTACTGTTTGTGCATTTACAATATTCATTGATTTTTGCCATTGAAAAACATGTTTTTCATATACCAGAAATGTTTGAAGCTACTGACTGAATGAAAGGAGCTGGCATCTCACTCTCTTTGAATCTTCTTTATCATGCTAGGATTAACAGGAAAAAGCAAAAAATTTCAGAATTGCACCTTGCAATGTGGAGATATTACTGTTTGTGCATTTACAATATTCATTGATTTTTGCCATTGAAAAACGTTTTTCATATACCAGAAATGTTTGAAGCTACTGACTGAATGAAAGGAGCTGGCATCTCACTCTCTTTGAATCTTCTTTATCATGCTAGGATTAACAGGAAAAAGCAAAAAATTTCAGAATTGCACCTTGCAATGTGGAGATATTACTGTTTGTGCATTTACAATATTCATTGATTTTTGCCATTGAAAAACGTTTTTCATATACCAGAAATGTTTGAAGCTACTGACTGAATGAAAGGAGCTGGCATCTCACTCTCTTTGAATCTTCTTTATCATGCTAGGATTAACAGGAAAAAGCTAAAAATTTCAGAATTGCACCGTGCAATGTGGAGATATTACTGTTTGTGCATTTACAATATTCATTGATTTTTGCCATTGAAAAACATGTTTTTCATATACCAGAAATGTTTGAAGCTACTGACTGAATGAAAGGAGCTGGCATCTCACTCTCTTTGAATCTTCTTTATCATGCTAGGATTAACAGGAAAAAGCTAAAAATTTCAGAATTGCACCGTGCAATGTGGAGATATTACTGTTTGTGCATTTACAATATTCATTGATTTTTGCCATTGAAAAACGTTTTTCATATACCAGAAATGTTTGAAGCTACTGACTGAATGAAAGGAGCTGGCATCTCACTCTCTTTGAATCTTCTTTATCATGCTAGGATTAGCAGGAAAAAGCAAAAAATTTCAGAATTGCACCTTGCAATGTGGAGATATTACTGTTTGTGCATTTACAATATTCATTGATTTTTGCCATTGAAAAACATGTTTTTCATATACCAGAAATGTTTGAAGCTACTGACTGAATGAAAGGAGCTGGCATCTCACTCTCTTTGAATCTTCTTTATCATGCTAGGATTAACAGGAAAAAGCAAAAAATTTCAGAATTGCACCTTGCAATGTGGAGATATTACTGTTTGTGCATTTACAATATTCATTGATTTTTGCCATTGAAAAACATGTTTTTCATATACCAGAAATGTTTGAAGCTACTGACTGAATGAAAGGAGCTGGCATCTCACTCTCTTTGAATCTTCTTTATCATGCTAGGATTAGCAGGAAAAAGCAAAAAATTTCAGAATTGCACCTTGCAATGCGGAGATATTACTGTTTGTGCATTTACAATATTCATTGATTTTTGCCATTGAAAAACATGTTTTTCATATACCAGAAATGTTTGAAGCTACTGACTGAATGAAAGGAGCTGGCATCTCACTCTCTTTGAATCTTCTTTATCATGCTAGGATTAACAGGAAAAAGCAAAAAATTTCAGAATTGCACCTTGCAATGTGGAGATATTACTGTTTGTGCATTTACAATATTCATGGATTTTTGCCATTGAAAAACGTTTTTCATATACCAGAAATGTTTGAAGCTACTGACTGAATGAAAGGAGCTGGCATCTCACTCTCTTTGAATCTTCTTTATCATGCTAGGATTAACAGGAAAAAGCTAAAAATTTCAGAATTGCACCGTGCAATGTGGAGATATTACTGTTTGTGCATTTACAATATTCATTGATTTTTGCCATTGAAAAACATGTTTTTCATATACCAGAAATGTTTGAAGCTACTGACTGAATGAAAGGAGCTGGCATCTCACTCTCTTTGAATCTTCTTTATCATGCTAGGATTAACAGGAAAAAGCTAAAAATTTCAGAATTGCACCGTGCAATGTGGAGATATTACTGTTTGTGCATTTACAATATTCATTGATTTTTGCCATTGAAAAACATGTTTTTCATATACCAGAAATGTTTGAAGCTACTGACTGAATGAAAGGAGCTGGCATCTCACTCTCTTTGAATCTTCCTTATCATGCTAGGATTAGCAGGAAAAAGCAAAAAATTTCAGAATTGCACCTTGCAATGCGGAGATATTACTGTTTGTGCATTTACAATATTCATTGATTTTTGCCATTGAAAAACATGTTTTTCATATACCAGAAATGTTTGTAACTACTGACTGAATGAAAGGAGCTGGCATCTCACTCTCTTTGAATCTTCTTTATCATGCTAGGATTAACAGGAAAAAGCAAAAAATTTCAGAATTGCACCTTGCAATGTGGAGATATTACTGTTTGTGCATTTACAATATTCATTGATTTTTGCCATTGAAAAACGTTTTTCATATACCAGAAATGTTTGAAGCTACTGACTGAATGAAAGGAGCTGGCATCTCACTCTCTTTGAATCTTCTTTATCATGCTAGGATTAACAGGAAAAAGCTAAAAATTTCAGAATTGCACCGTGCAATGTGGAGATATTACTGTTTGTGCATTTACAATATTCATTGATTTTTGCCATTGAAAAACATGTTTTTCATATACCAGAAATGTTTGAAGCTACTGACTGAATGAAAGGAGCTGGCATCTCACTCTCTTTGAATCTTCTTTATCATGCTAGGATTAGCAGGAAAAAGCAAAAAATTTCAGAATTGCACCTTGCAATGTGGAGATATTACTGTTTGTGCATTTACAATATTCATTGATTTTTGCCATTGAAAAACGTTTTTCATATACCAGAAATGTTTGAAGCTACTGACTGAATGAAAGGAGCTGGCATCTCACTCTCTTTGAATCTTCTTTATCATGCTAGGATTAGCAGGAAAAAGCAAAAAATTTCAGAATTGCACCTTGCAATGGGGAGATATTACTGTTTGTGCATTTACAATATTCATTGATTTTTGCCATTGAAAAACATGTTTTTCATATACCAGAAATGTTTGAAGCTACTGACTGAATGAAAGGAGCTGGCATCTCACTCTCTTTGAATCTTCTTCATAATGCTAAGAGGAGCAGGAAAAAGCAAAAAATTTCAGAATTGCACCTTGCAATGCGGAGAAATTACTGTTTGTGCATTTACAATATTCATTGATTTTTGCCATTGAAAAACGTCCAGAAATGATTGAAGCTACTGACGGAATGAAAGGAGCTGGCATCTCACTCTCTTTGAATCTTCTTTATCATGCTAAGAGGAGCAGGAAAAAGCAAAAAATTTCAGAATTGCACCTTGCAATGCGGAGAAATTACTGTTTGTGCATTTACAATATTCATTGATTTTTGCCATTGAAAAACATCATGTTATTCATATACCAGAAATGTTTGAAGCTACTGACTGAATGAAAGGAGCTGGCATCTCACTCTCTTTGAATCTTCTTTATCATGCTAAGAGGAGCAGGAAAAAGCAAAAAATTTCAGAATTGCACCTTGCAATGCGGATAAATTACTGTTTGTGCATTTACAATATTCATTGATTTTTGCCATTGAAAAACGTCCAGAAATGATTGAAGCTACTGACTGAATGAAAGGAGCTGGCATCTCACTCTCTTTGAATCTTGTTTATCATGCTAAGAGGAGCAGGAAAAAGCAAAAAATTTCAGAATTGCACCTTGCAATGCGGAGAAATTACTGTTTGTGCATTTACAATATTCATTGATTTTTGCCATTGAAAAACGTCCAGAAATGATTGAAGCTACTGACTGAATGAAAGGAGCTGGCATCTCACTCTCTGAAACTTCTTTATCATGCTAAGAGGAGCAGGAAAAAGCAAAAATTTTCAGAATTGCACCTTGCAATGCGGAGAAATTACTGTTTGTGCATTTACAATATTCATTGATTTTTGCCATTGAAAAACGTCCAGAAATGATTGAAGCTACTGACTGAATGAAAGGAGCTGGCATCTCACTCTCTTTGAATCTTCTTTATCATGCTAAGAGGAGCAGGAAAAAGCAAAAAATTTCAGAATTGCACCTTGCAATGCGGAGAAATTACTGTTTGTGCATTTACAATATTCATTGATTTTTGCCATTGAAAAACATCATGTTATTCATATACCAGAAATGTTTGAAGCTACTGACTGAATGAAAGGAGCTGGCATCTCACTCTCTTTGAATCTTCTTTATCATGCTAAGAGGAGCAGGAAAAAGCAAAAAATTTGAGAATTGCACCTTGCAATGCGGAGAAATTACTGTTTGTGCATTTACAATATTCATTGATTTTTGCCATTGAAAAACGTCCAGAAATGATTGAAGCTACTGACTGAATGAAAGGAGCTGGCATCTCACTCTCTTTGAATCTTCCTTATCATGCTAGGATTAGCAGGAAAAAGCAAAAAATTTCAGAATTGCACCTTGCAATGCGGAGATATTACTGTTTGTGCATTTACAATATTCATTGATTTTTGCCATTGAAAAACATGTTTTTCATATACCAGAAATGTTTGTAACTACTGACTGAATGAAAGGAGCTGGCATCTCACTCTCTTTGAATCTTCTTTATCATGCTAGGATTAACAGGAAAAAGCAAAAAATTTCAGAATTGCACCTTGCAATGTGGAGATATTACTGTTTGTGCATTTACAATATTCATTGATTTTTGCCATTGAAAAACGTTTTTCATATACCAGAAATGTTTGAAGCTACTGACTGAATGAAAGGAGCTGGCATCTCACTCTCTTTGAATCTTCTTTATCA
This sequence comes from Phyllobates terribilis, assembly GCF_046119375.1. Lineage (NCBI taxonomy): Eukaryota > Metazoa > Chordata > Amphibia > Anura > Dendrobatidae > Phyllobates > Phyllobates terribilis. The sequence continues at coordinate 22,332 of NW_027365308.1, read as the reverse complement.
TGCTAGGATTAGCAGGAAAAAGCAAAAAATTTCAGAATTGCACCTTGCAATGTGGAGATATTACTGTTTGTGCATTTACAATATTCATTGATTTTTGCCATTGAAAAACATGTTTTTCATATACCAGAAATGTTTGAAGCTACTGACTGAATGAAAGGAGCTGGCATCTCACTCTCTTTGAATCTTCTTTATCATGCTAGGATTAACAGGAAAAAGCTAAAAATTTCAGAATTGCACCGTGCAATGTGGAGATATTACTGTTTGTGCATTTACAATATTCATTGATTTTTGCCATTGAAAAACGTTTTTCATATACCAGAAATGTTTGAAGCTACTGAATGAATGAAAGGAGCTGGCATCTCACTCTCTTTGAATCTTCTTTATCATGCTAGGATTAGCAGGAAAAAGCAAAAAATTTCAGAATTGCACCTTGCAATGTGGAGATATTACTGTTTGTGCATTTACAATATTCATTGATTTTTGCCATTGAAAAACATGTTTTTCATATACCAGAAATGTTTGAAGCTACTGACTGAATGAAAGGAGCTGGCATCTCACTCTGAATCTTCTTCATAATGCTAAGAGGAGCAGGAAAAAGCAAAAAATTTCAGAATTGCACCTTGCAATGCGGAGAAATTACTGTTTGTGCATTTACAATATTCATTGATTTTTGCCATTGAAAAACGTCCAGAAATGATTGAAGCTACTGACGGAATGAAAGGAGCTGGCATCTCACTCTCTTTGAATCTTCTTTATCATGCTAAGAGGAGCAGGAAAAAGCAAAAAATTTCAGAATTGCACCTTGCAATGCGGAGAAATTACTGTTTGTGCATTTACAATATTCATTGATTTTTGCCTTTGAAAAACGTCCAGAAATGATTGAAGCTACTGACTGAATGAAAGGAGCTGGCATCTCACTCTCTTTGAATCTTGTTTATCATGCTAAGAGGAGCAGGAAAAAGCAAAAAATTTCAGAATTGCACCTTGCAATGCGGAGAAATTACTGTTTGTGCATTTACAATATTCATTGATTTTTGCCATTGAAAAACGTCCAGAAATGATTGAAGCTACTGACTGAATGAAAGGAGCTGGCATCTCACTCTCTTTGAATCTTCTTTATCATGCTAAGAGGAGCAGGAAAAAGCAAAAAATTTCAGAATTGCACCTTGCAATGCGGAGAAATTACTGTTTGTGCATTTACAATATTCATTGATTTTTGCCATTGAAAAACATCATGTTATTCATATACCAGAAATGTTTGAAGCTACTGACTGAATGAAAGGAGCTGGCATCTCACTCTCTTTGAATCTTCTTTATCATGCTAAGAGGAGCAGGAAAAAGCAAAAAATTTCAGAATTGCACCTTGCAATGCGGAGAAATTACTGTTTGTGCATTTACAATATTCATTGATTTTTGCCATTGAAAAACATCATGTTATTCATATACCAGAAATGTTTGAAGCTACTGACTGAATGAAAGGAGCTGGCATCTCACTCTCTTTGAATCTTCTTTATCATGCTAAGAGGAGCAGGAAAAAGCAAAAAATTTCAGAATTGCACCTTGCAATGCGGAGAAATTACTGTTTGTGCATTTACAATATTCATTGATTTTTGCCATTGAAAAACATCATGTTATTCATATACCAGAAATGTTTGAAGCTACTGACTGAATGAAAGGAGCTGGCATCTCACTCTCTTTGAATCTTCTTTATCATGCTAAGAGGAGCAGGAAAAAGCAAAAAATTTCAGAATTGCACCTTGCAATGCGGATAAATTACTGTTTGTGCATTTACAATATTCATTGATTTTTGCCTTTGAAAAACGTCCAGAAATGATTGAAGCTACTGACTGAATGAAAGGAGCTGGCATCTCACTCTCTTTGAATCTTGTTTATCATGCTAAGAGGAGCAGGAAAAAGCAAAAAATTTCAGAATTGCACCTTGCAATGCGGAGAAATTACTGTTTGTGCATTTACAATATTCATTGATTTTTGCCATTGAAAAACGTTTTTCATATACCAGAAATGTTTGAAGCTACTGACTGAATGAAAGGAGCTGGCATCTCACTCTCTTTGAATCTTCTTTATCATGCTAGGATTAGCAGGAAAAAGCAAAAAATTTCAGAATTGCACCTTGCAATGTGGAGATATTACTGTTTGTGCATTTACAATATTCATTGATTTTTGCCATTGAAAAACATGTTTTTCATATACCAGAAATGTTTGAAGCTACTGACTGAATGAAAGGAGCTGGCATCTCACTCTGAATCTTCTTCATAATGCTAAGAGGAGCAGGAAAAAGCAAAAAATTTCAGAATTGCACCTTGCAATGCGGAGAAATTACTGTTTGTGCATTTACAATATTCATTGATTTTTGCCATTGAAAAACATCATGTTATTCATATACCAGAAATGTTTGAAGCTACTGACTGAATGAAAGGAGCTGGCATCTCACTCTCTTTGCATCTTCTTTATCATGCTAAGAGGAGCAGGAAAAAGCAAAAAATTTGAGAATTGCACCTTGCAATGCGGAGAAATTACTGTTTGTGCATTTACAATATTCATTGATTTTTGCCATTGAAAAACGTCCAGAAATGATTGAAGCTACTGACTGAATGAAAGGAGCTGGCATCTCACTCTCTTTGAATCTTCCTTATCATGCTAGGATTAGCAGGAAAAAGCAAAAAATTTCAGAATTGCACCTTGCAATGCGGAGATATTACTGTTTGTGCATTTACAATATTCATTGATTTTTGCCATTGAAAAACATGTTTTTCATATACCAGAAATGTTTGTAACTACTGACTGAATGAAAGGAGCTGGCATCTCACTCTCTTTGAATCTTCTTTATCATGCTAGGATTAACAGGAAAAAGCAAAAAATTTCAGAATTGCACCTTGCAATGTGGAGATATTACTGTTTGTGCATTTACAATATTCATTGATTTTTGCCATTGAAAAACGTTTTTCATATACCAGAAATGTTTGAAGCTACTGACTGAATGAAAGGAGCTGGCATCTCACTCTCTTTGAATCTTCTTTATCATGCTAGGATTAGCAGGAAAAAGCAAAAAATTTCAGAATTGCACCTTGCAATGTGGAGATATTACTGTTTGTGCATTTACAATATTCATTGATTTTTGCCATTGAAAAACATGTTTTTCATATACCAGAAATGTTTGAAGCTACTGACTGAATGAAAGGAGCTGGCATCTCACTCTCTTTGAATCTTCTTTATCATGCTAGGATTAACAGGAAAAAGCTAAAAATTTCAGAATTGCACCGTGCAATGTGGAGATATTACTGTTTGTGCATTTACAATATTCATTGATTTTTGCCATTGAAAAACGTTTTTCATATACCAGAAATGTTTGAAGCTACTGACTGAATGAAAGGAGCTGGCATCTCACTCTCTTTGAATCTTCTTTATCATGCTAGGATTAGCAGGAAAAAGCAAAAAATTTCAGAATTGCACCTTGCAATGTGGAGATATTACTGTTTGTGCATTTACAATATTCATTGATTTTTGCCATTGAAAAACATGTTTTTCATATACCAGAAATGTTTGAAGCTACTGACTGAATGAAAGGAGCTGGCATCTCACTCTGAATCTTCTTCATAATGCTAAGAGGAGCAGGAAAAAGCAAAAAATTTCAGAATTGCACCTTGCAATGCGGAGAAATTACTGTTTGTGCATTTACAATATTCATTGATTTTTGCCATTGAAAAACGTCCAGAAATGATTGAAGCTACTGACGGAATGAAAGGAGCTGGCATCTCACTCTCTTTGAATCTTCTTTATCATGCTAAGAGGAGCAGGAAAAAGCAAAAAATTTCAGAATTGCACCTTGCAATGCGGAGAAATTACTGTTTGTGCATTTACAATATTCATTGATTTTTGCCTTTGAAAAACGTCCAGAAATGATTGAAGCTACTGACTGAATGAAAGGAGCTGGCATCTCACTCTCTTTGAATCTTCTTTATCATGCTAAGAGGAGCAGGAAAAAGCAAAAAATTTCAGAATTGCACCTTGCAATGCGGAGAAATTACTGTTTGTGCATTTACAATATTCATTGATTTTTGCCATTGAAAAACGTCCAGAAATGATTGAAGCTACTGACTGAATGAAAGGAGCTGGCATCTCACTCTCTTTGAATCTTCTTTATCATGCTAAGAGGAGCAGGAAAAAGCAAAAAATTTCAGAATTGCACCTTGCAATGCGGAGAAATTACTGTTTGTGCATTTACAATATTCATTGATTTTTGCCATTGAAAAACATCATGTTATTCATATACCAGAAATGTTTGAAGCTACTGACTGAATGAAAGGAGCTGGCATCTCACTCTCTTTGAATCTTCTTTATCATGCTAAGAGGAGCAGGAAAAAGCAAAAAATTTCAGAATTGCACCTTGCAATGCGGATAAATTACTGTTTGTGCATTTACAATATTCATTGATTTTTGCCTTTGAAAAACGTCCAGAAATGATTGAAGCTACTGACTGAATGAAAGGAGCTGGCATCTCACTCTCTTTGAATCTTGTTTATCATGCTAAGAGGAGCAGGAAAAAGCAAAAAATTTCAGAATTGCACCTTGCAATGCGGAGAAATTACTGTTTGTGCATTTACAATATTCATTGATTTTTGCCATTGAAAAACGTTTTTCATATACCAGAAATGTTTGAAGCTACTGACTGAATGAAAGGAGCTGGCATCTCACTCTCTTTGAATCTTCTTTATCATGCTAGGATTAGCAGGAAAAAGCAAAAAATTTCAGAATTGCACCTTGCAATGTGGAGATATTACTGTTTGTGCATTTACAATATTCATTGATTTTTGCCATTGAAAAACATGTTTTTCATATACCAGAAATGTTTGAAGCTACTGACTGAATGAAAGGAGCTGGCATCTCACTCTGAATCTTCTTCATAATGCTAAGAGGAGCAGGAAAAAGCAAAAAATTTCAGAATTGCACCTTGCAATGCGGAGAAATTACTGTTTGTGCATTTACAATATTCATTGATTTTTGCCATTGAAAAACGTCCAGAAATGATTGAAGCTACTGACGGAATGAAAGGAGCTGGCATCTCACTCTCTTTGAATCTTCTTTATCATGCTAAGAGGAGCAGGAAAAAGCAAAAAATTTCAGAATTGCACCTTGCAATGCGGAGAAATTACTGTTTGTGCATTTACAATATTCATTGATTTTTGCCATTGAAAAACGTCCAGAAATGATTGAAGCTACTGACTGAATGAAAGGAGCTGGCATCTCACTCTCTTTGAATCTTCTTTATCATGCTAAGAGGAGCAGGAAAAAGCAAAAAATTTCAGAATTGCACCTTGCAATGCGGAGAAATTACTGTTTGTGCATTTACAATATTCATTGATTTTTGCCATTGAAAAACATCATGTTATTCATATACCAGAAATGTTTGAAGCTACTGACTGAATGAAAGGAGCTGGCATCTCACTCTCTTTGAATCTTCTTTATCATGCTAAGAGGAGCAGGAAAAAGCAAAAAATTTCAGAATTGCACCTTGCAATGCGGATAAATTACTGTTTGTGCATTTACAATATTCATTGATTTTTGCCTTTGAAAAACGTCCAGAAATGATTGAAGCTACTGACTGAATGAAAGGAGCTGGCATCTCACTCTCTTTGAATCTTGTTTATCATGCTAAGAGGAGCAGGAAAAAGCAAAAAATTTCAGAATTGCACCTTGCAATGCGGAGAAATTACTGTTTGTGCATTTACAATATTCATTGATTTTTGCCATTGAAAAACATCATGTTATTCATATACCAGAAATGTTTGAAGCTACTGACTGAATGAAAGGAGCTGGCATCTCACTCTCTTTGAATCTTCTTTATCATGCTAAGAGGAGCAGGAAAAAGCAAAAAATTTGAGAATTGCACCTTGCAATGCGGAGAAATTACTGTTTGTGCATTTACAATATTCATTGATTTTTGCCATTGAAAAACGTCCAGAAATGATTGAAGCTACTGACTGAATGAAAGGAGCTGGCATCTCACTCTCTTTGAATCTTCCTTATCATGCTAGGATTAGCAGGAAAAAGCAAAAAATTTCAGAATTGCACCTTGCAATGCGGAGATATTACTGTTTGTGCATTTACAATATTCATTGATTTTTGCCATTGAAAAACATGTTTTTCATATACCAGAAATGTTTGTAACTACTGACTGAATGAAAGGAGCTGGCATCTCACTCTCTTTGAATCTTCTTTATCATGCTAGGATTAACAGGAAAAAGCAAAAAATTTCAGAATTGCACCTTGCAATGTGGAGATATTACTGTTTGTGCATTTACAATATTCATTGATTTTTGCCATTGAAAAACATGTTTTTCATATACCAGAAATGTTTGAAGCTACTGACTGAATGAAAGGAGCTGGCATCTCACTCTCTTTGAATCTTCTTTATCATGCTAGGATTAGCAGGAAAAAGCAAAAAATTTCAGAATTGCACCTTGCAATGTGGAGATATTACTGTTTGTGCATTTACAATATTCATTGATTTTTGCCATTGAAAAACGTTTTTCATATACCAGAAATGTTTGAAGCTACTGACTGAATGAAAGGAGCTGGCATCTCACTCTCTTTGAATCTTCTTTATCATGCTAGGATTAGCAGGAAAAAGCAAAAAATTTCAGAATTGCACCTTGCAATGGGGAGATATTACTGTTTGTGCATTTACAATATTCATTGATTTTTGCCATTGAAAAACATGTTTTTCATATACCATAAATGTTTGAAGCTACTGACTGAATGAAAGGAGCTGGCATCTCACTCTCTTTGAATCTTCTTCATAATGCTAAGAGGAGCAGGAAAAAGCAAAAAATTTCAGAATTGCACCTTGCAATGCGGAGAAATTACTGTTTGTGCATTTACAATATTCATTGATTTTTGCCATTGAAAAACGTCCAGAAATGATTGAAGCTACTGACGGAATGAAAGGAGCTGGCATCTCACTCTCTTTGAATCTTCTTTATCATGCTAAGAGGAGCAGGAAAAAGCAAAAAATTTCAGAATTGCACCTTGCAATGCGGAGAAATTACTGTTTGTGCATTTACAATATTCATTGATTTTTGCCATTGAAAAACATCATGTTATTCATATACCAGAAATGTTTGAAGCTACTGACTGAATGAAAGGAGCTGGCATCTCACTCTCTTTGAATCTTCTTTATCATGCTAAGAGGAGCAGGAAAAAGCAAAAAATTTCAGAATTGCACCTTGCAATGCGGATAAATTACTGTTTGTGCATTTACAATATTCATTGATTTTTGCCATTGAAAAACGTCCAGAAATGATTGAAGCTACTGACTGAATGAAAGGAGCTGGCATCTCACTCTCTTTGAATCTTGTTTATCATGCTAAGAGGAGCAGGAAAAAGCAAAAAATTTCAGAATTGCACCTTGCAATGCGGAGAAATTACTGTTTGTGCATTTACAATATTCATTGATTTTTGCCATTGAAAAACGTCCAGAAATGATTGAAGCTACTGACTGAATGAAAGGAGCTGGCATCTCACTCTCTGAAACTTCTTTATCATGCTAAGAGGAGCAGGAAAAAGCAAAAATTTTCAGAATTGCACCTTGCAATGCGGAGAAATTACTGTTTGTGCATTTACAATATTCATTGATTTTTGCCATTGAAAAACGTCCAGAAATGATTGAAGCTACTGACTGAATGAAAGGAGCTGGCATCTCACTCTCTTTGAATCTTCTTTATCATGCTAAGAGGAGCAGGAAAAAGCAAAAAATTTCAGAATTGCACCTTGCAATGCGGAGAAATTACTGTTTGTGCATTTACAATATTCATTGATTTTTGCCATTGAAAAACATCATGTTATTCATATACCAGAAATGTTTGAAGCTACTGACTGAATGAAAGGAGCTGGCATCTCACTCTCTTTGAATCTTCTTTATCATGCTAAGAGGAGCAGGAAAAAGCAAAAAATTTGAGAATTGCACCTTGCAATGCGGAGAAATTACTGTTTGTGCATTTACAATATTCATTGATTTTTGCCATTGAAAAACGTCCAGAAATGATTGAAGCTACTGACTGAATGAAAGGAGCTGGCATCTCACTCTCTTTGAATCTTCCTTATCATGCTAGGATTAGCAGGAAAAAGCAAAAAATTTCAGAATTGCACCTTGCAATGCGGAGATATTACTGTTTGTGCATTTACAATATTCATTGATTTTTGCCATTGAAAAACATGTTTTTCATATACCAGAAATGTTTGTAACTACTGACTGAATGAAAGGAGCTGGCATCTCACTCTCTTTGAATCTTCTTTATCATGCTAGGATTAACAGGAAAAAGCAAAAAATTTCAGAATTGCACCTTGCAATGTGGAGATATTACTGTTTGTGCATTTACAATATTCATTGATTTTTGCCATTGAAAAACGTTTTTCATATACCAGAAATGTTTGAAGCTACTGACTGAATGAAAGGAGCTGGCATCTCACTCTCTTTGAATCTTCTTTATCATGCTAGGATTAGCAGGAAAAAGCAAAAAATTTCAGAATTGCACCTTGCAATGTGGAGATATTACTGTTTGTGCATTTACAATATTCATTGATTTTTGCCATTGAAAAACATGTTTTTCATATACCAGAAATGTTTGAAGCTACTGACTGAATGAAAGGAGCTGGCATCTCACTCTCTTTGAATCTTCTTTATCATGCTAGGATTAACAGGAAAAAGCTAAAAATTTCAGAATTGCACCGTGCAATGTGGAGATATTACTGTTTGTGCATTTACAATATTCATTGATTTTTGCCATTGAAAAACGTTTTTCATATACCAGAAATGTTTGAAGCTACTGACTGAATGAAAGGAGCTGGCATCTCACTCTCTTTGAATCTTCTTTATCATGCTAGGATTAGCAGGAAAAAGCAAAAAATTTCAGAATTGCACCTTGCAATGTGGAGATATTACTGTTTGTGCATTTACAATATTCATTGATTTTTGCCATTGAAAAACATGTTTTTCATATACCAGAAATGTTTGAAGCTACTGACTGAATGAAAGGAGCTGGCATCTCACTCTGAATCTTCTTCATAATGCTAAGAGGAGCAGGAAAAAGCAAAAAATTTCAGAATTGCACCTTGCAATGCGGAGAAATTACTGTTTGTGCATTTACAATATTCATTGATTTTTGCCATTGAAAAACGTCCAGAAATGATTGAAGCTACTGACGGAATGAAAGGAGCTGGCATCTCACTCTCTTTGAATCTTCTTTATCATGCTAAGAGGAGCAGGAAAAAGCAAAAAATTTCAGAATTGCACCTTGCAATGCGGATAAATTACTGTTTGTGCATTTACAATATTCATTGATTTTTGCCTTTGAAAAACGTCCAGAAATGATTGAAGCTACTGACTGAATGAAAGGAGCTGGCATCTCACTCTCTTTGAATCTTGTTTATCATGCTAAGAGGAGCAGGAAAAAGCAAAAAATTTCAGAATTGCACCTTGCAATGCGGAGAAATTACTGTTTGTGCATTTACAATATTCATTGATTTTTGCCATTGAAAAACGTCCAGAAATGATTGAAGCTACTGACTGAATGAAAGGAGCTGGCATCTCACTCTCTGAAACTTCTTTATCATGCTAAGAGGAGCAGGAAAAAGCAAAAATTTTCAGAATTGCACCTTGCAATGCGGAGAAATTACTGTTTGTGCATTTACAATATTCATTGATTTTTGCCATTGAAAAACGTCCAGAAATGATTGAAGCTACTGACTGAATGAAAGGAGCTGGCATCTCACTCTCTTTGAATCTTCTTTATCATGCTAAGAGGAGCAGGAAAAAGCAAAAAATTTCAGAATTGCACCTTGCAATGCGGAGAAATTACTGTTTGTGCATTTACAATATTCATTGATTTTTGCCATTGAAAAACGTCCAGAAATGATTGAAGCTACTGACTGAATGAAAGGAGCTGGCATCTCACTCTCTTTGAATCTTCTTTATCATGCTAAGAGGAGCAGGAAAAAGCAAAAAATTTCAGAATTGCACCTTGCAATGCGGAGAAATTACTGTTTGTGCATTTACAATATTCATTGATTTTTGCCATTGAAAAACATCATGTTATTCATATACCAGAAATGTTTGAAGCTACTGACTGAATGAAAGGAGCTGGCATCTCACTCTCTTTGAATCTTCTTTATCATGCTAAGAGGAGCAGGAAAAAGCAAAAAATTTCAGAATTGCACCTTGCAATGCGGATAAATTACTGTTTGTGCATTTACAATATTCATTGATTTTTGCCTTTGAAAAACGTCCAGAAATGATTGAAGCTACTGACTGAATGAAAGGAGCTGGCATCTCACTCTCTTTGAATCTTGTTTATCATGCTAAGAGGAGCAGGAAAAAGCAAAAAATTTCAGAATTGCACCTTGCAATGCGGAGAAATTACTGTTTGTGCATTTACAATATTCATTGATTTTTGCCATTGAAAAACGTCCAGAAATGATTGAAGCTACTGACTGAATGAAAGGAGCTGGCATCTCACTCTCTGAAACTTCTTTATCATGCTAAGAGGAGCAGGAAAAAGCAAAAATTTTCAGAATTGCACCTTGCAATGCGGAGAAATTACTGTTTGTGCATTTACAATATTCATTGATTTTTGCCATTGAAAAACGTCCAGAAATGATTGAAGCTACTGACTGAATGAAAGGAGCTGGCATCTCACTCTCTTTGAATCTTCTTTATCATGCTAAGAGGAGCAGGAAAAAGCAAAAAATTTCAGAATTGCACCTTGCAATGCGGAGAAATTACTGTTTGTGCATTTACAATATTCATTGATTTTTGCCATTGAAAAACGTCCAGAAATGATTGAAGCTACTGACTGAATGAAAGGAGCTGGCATCTCACTCTCTTTGAATCTTCTTTATCATGCTAAGAGGAGCAGGAAAAAGCAAAAAATTTCAGAATTGCACCTTGCAATGCGGAGAAATTACTGTTTGTGCATTTACAATATTCATTGATTTTTGCCATTGAAAAACATCATGTTATTCATATACCAGAAATGTTTGAAGCTACTGACTGAATGAAAGGAGCTGGCATCTCACTCTCTTTGAATCTTCTTTATCATGCTAAGAGGAGCAGGAAAAAGCAAAAAATTTCAGAATTGCACCTTGCAATGCGGATAAATTACTGTTTGTGCATTTACAATATTCATTGATTTTTGCCATTGAAAAACATCATGTTATTCATATACCAGAAATGATTGAAGCTACTGACTGAATGAAAGGAGCTGGCATCTCACTCTCTTTGAATCTTCTTTATCATGCTAAGAGGAGCAGGATAAAGCAAAAAATTTCAGAATTGCACCTTGCAATGCGGAGAAATTACTGTTTGTGCATTTACAATATTCATTGATTTTTGCCATTGAAAAACATCATGTTATTCATATACCAGAAATGATTGAAGCTACTGACTGAATGAAAGTAGCTGGCATGTCACTCTCTTTGAATCTTCTTTATCATGCTAAGAGGAGCAGGAAAAAGCAAAAAATTTCAGAATTGCACCTTGCAATGCGGAGAAATTACTGTTTGTGCATTTACAATATTCATTGATTTTTGCCATTGAAAAACGTCCAGAAATGATTGAAGCTACTGACTGAATGAAAGGAGCTGGCATCTCACTCTCTGAAACTTCTTTATCATGCTAAGAGGAGCAGGAAAAAGCAAAAATTTTCAGAATTGCACCTTGCAATGCGGAGAAATTACTGTTTGTGCATTTACAATATTCATTGATTTTTGCCATTGAAAAACGTCCAGAAATGATTGAAGCTACTGACTGAATGAAAGGAGCTGGCATCTCACTCTCTTTGAATCTTCTTTATCATGCTAAGAGGAGCAGGAAAAAGCAAAAAATTTCAGAATTGCACCTTGCAATGCGGAGAAATTACTGTTTGTGCATTTACAATATTCATTGATTTTTGCCATTGAAAAACATCATGTTATTCATATACCAGAAATGTTTGAAGCTACTGACTGAATGAAAGGAGCTGGCATCTCACTCTCTTTGAATCTTCTTTATCATGCTAAGAGGAGCAGGAAAAAGCAAAAAATTTCAGAATTGCACCTTGCAATGCGGAGAAATTACTGTTTGTGCATTTACAATATTCATTGATTTTTGCCATTGAAAAACGTCCAGAAATGATTGAAGCTACTGACTGAATGAAAGGAGCTGGCATCTCACTCTCTTTGAATCTTCTTTATCATGCTAAGAGGAGCAGGAAAAAGCAAAAAATTTCAGAATTGCACCTTGCAATGCGGAGAAATTACTGTTTGTGCATTTACAATATTCATTGATTTTTGCCATTGAAAAACATCATGTTATTCATATACCAGAAATGTTTGAAGCTACTGACTGAATGAAAGGAGCTGGCATCTCACTCTCTTTGAATCTTCTTTATCATGCTAAGAGGAGCAGGAAAAAGCAAAAAATTTCAGAATTGCACCTTGCAATGCGGATAAATTACTGTTTGTGCATTTACAATATTCATTGATTTTTGCCATTGAAAAACATCATGTTATTCATATACCAGAAATGATTGAAGCTACTGACTGAATGAAAGGAGCTGGCATCTCACTCTCTTTGAATCTTCTTTATCATGCTAAGAGGAGCAGGATAAAGCAAAAAATTTCAGAATTGCACCTTGCAATGCGGAGAAATTACTGTTTGTGCATTTACAATATTCATTGATTTTTGCCATTGAAAAACATCATGTTATTCATATACCAGAAATGATTGAAGCTACTGACTGAATGAAAGTAGCTGGCATGTCACTCTCTTTGAATCTTCTTTATCATGCTAAGAGGAGCAGGAAAAAGCAAAAAATTTCAGAATTGCACCTTGCAATGCGGAGAAATTACTGTTTGTGCATTTACAATATTCATTGATTTTTGCAATTGAAAAACGTCCAGAAATGATTGAAGCTACTGACTGAATGAAAGGAGCTGGCATCTCACTCTCTTTGAATCTTCTTTATCATGCTAAGAGGAGCAGGAAAAAGCAAAAAATTTCAGAATTGCACCTTGCAATGCGGAGAAATTACTGTTTGTGCATTTACAATATTCATTGATTTTTGCCATTGAAAAACGTCCAGAAATGATTGAAGCTACTGACTGAATGAAAGGAGCTGTTATCTCACTCTCTTTGAATCTTCTTTACCATGCTAAGAGGAGCAGGAAAAAGCAAAAAATTTCAGAATTGCACCTTGCAATGCGGAGAAATTACTGTTTGTGCAATAACATGATGCACAAACAGTAATTTCTCCGCATTGCAAGGTGCAATTCTGAAATTTTTTGCTTTTTCCTGCTCCTCTTAGCATGATAAAGAAGAATCAAAGAGAGTGAGATGCCAGCTCCTTTCATTCAGTCTGTAGCTTCAATCATTTCTGGATGTTTTTCAATGGCAAAAATCAATGAATATTGTAAATGCACAAACAGTAATTTCTCCGCATTGCAAGGTGCAATTCTGAAATTTTTTGCTTTTTCCTGCTCCTCTTAGCATTATGAAGAAGATTCAAAGAGAGTGAGATGCCAGCTCCTTTCATTCAGTCAGTAGCTTCAAACATTTCTGGTATATGAATAACATGATGTTTTTCAATGGCAAAAATCAATGAATATTGTAAATGCACAAACAGTAATTTCTCCGCATTGCAAGGTGCAATTCTGAAATTTTTTGCTTTTTCCTGCTCCTCTTAGCATGATAAAGAAGATTCAAAGAGAGTGAGATGCCAGCTCCTTTCGTTCAGTCAGTAGCTTCAATAATTTCTGGACGTTTTTCAATGGCAAAAATCATTGAATATTGTAAATGCACAAACAGTAATTTCTCCGCATTGCAAGGTGCAATTCTGAAATTTTTTACTTTTTCCTGCTCCTCTTAGCATGATAAAGAAGATTCAAAGAGAGTGAGATGCCAGCTCCTTTCATTCAGTCAGTAGCTTCAATCATTTCTGGACGTTTTTCAATGGCAAAAATCAATGAATATTGTAAATGCACAAACAGTAATTTCTCCGCATTGCAAGGTGCAATTCTGAAATTTTTTGCTTTTTCCTGCTCCTCTTAGCATGATAAAGAAGTTTCAAAGAGAGTGAGATGCCAGCTCCTTTCATTCAGTCAGTAGCTTCAATCATTTCTGGACATTTTTCAATGGCAAAAATCAATGAATATTGTAAATGCACAAACAGTAATTTCTCCGCATTGCAAGGTGCAATTCTGAAATTTTTTGCTTTTTCCTGCTCCTCTTAGCATGATAAACAAGATTCAAAGAGAGTGAGATGTCAGCTCCTTTCATTCAGTCAGTAGCTTCAATCATTTCTGGACGTTTTTCAATGGCAAAAATCAATGAATATTGTAAATGCACAAACAGTAATTTCTCCGCATTGCAAGGTGCAATTCTGAAATTTTTTGCTTTTTCCTGCTCCTCTTAGCATGATAAAGAAGATTCAAAGAGAGTGAGATGCCAGCTCCTTTCATTCAGTCAGTAGCTTCAAACATTTCTGGTATATGAATAACATGATGTTTTTCAATGGCAAAAATCAATGAATATTGTAAATGCACAAACAGTAATTTCTCCGCATTGCAAGGTGCAATTCTGAAATTTTTTGCTTTTTCCTGCTCCTCTTAGCATGATAAAGAAGATTCAAAGAGAGTGAGATGCCAGCTCCTTTCATTCAGTCAGTAGCTTCAATCATTTCTGGACGTTTTTCAATTGCAAAAATCAATGAATATTGTAAATGCACAAACAGTAATTTCTCCGCATTGCAAGGTGCAATTCTGAAATTTTTTGCTTTTTCCTGCTCCTCTTAGCATGATAAAGAAGATTCAAAGAGAGTGAGATGCCAGCTCCTTTCATTCAGTCAGTAGCTTCAATCATTTCTGGTATATGAATAACATGATGTTTTTCAATGGCAAAAATCAATGAATATTGTAAATGCACAAACAGTAATTTCTCCGCATTGCAAGGTGCAATTCTGAAATTTTTTGCTTTTTCCTGCTCCTCTTAGCATGATAAAGAAGATTCAAAGAGAGTGAGATGCCAGCTCCTTTCATTCAGTCAGTAGCTTCAATCATTTCTGGTTTATGAATAACATGATGTTTTTCAATGGCAAAAATCAATGAATATTGTAAATGCACAAACAGTAATTTATCCGCATTGCAAGGTGCAATTCTGAAATTTTTTGCTTTTTCCTGCTCCTCTTAGCATGATAAAGAAGATTGAAAGAGAGTGAGATGCCAGCTCCTTTCATTCAGTCAGTAGCTTCAAACATTTCTGGTATATGAATAACATGATGTTTTTCAATGGCAAAAATCAATGAATATTGTAAATGCACAAACAGTAATTTCTCCGCATTGCAAGGTGCAATTCTGAAATTTTTTGCTTTTTCCTGCTCCTCTTAGCATGATAAAGAAGATTCAAAGAGAGTGAGATGCCAGCTCCTTTCATTCAGTCAGTAGCTTCAATCATTTCTGGACGTTTTTCAATGGCAAAAATCAATGAATATTGTAAATGCACAAACAGTAATTTCTCCGCATTGCAAGGTGCAATTCTGAAATTTTTTGCTTTTTCCTGCTCCTCTTAGCATGATAAAGAAGATTCAAAGAGAGTGAGATGCCAGCTCCTTTCATTCAGTCAGTAGCTTCAGTCATTTCTAGTATATGAATAACATG
Organism: Phyllobates terribilis; assembly: GCF_046119375.1. Taxonomy (NCBI): domain Eukaryota; kingdom Metazoa; phylum Chordata; class Amphibia; order Anura; family Dendrobatidae; genus Phyllobates; species Phyllobates terribilis. Next base: position 6,627 of record NW_027365308.1, on the reverse strand, counting down.
ATGTTTTTCAATGGCAAAAATCAATGAATTTTGTAAATGCACAAACAGTAATTTCTCCGCATTGCAAGGTGCAATTCTGAAATTTTTTGCTTTTTCCTGCTCCTCTTAGCATGATAAAGAAGATTCAAAGAGAGTGAGATGCCAGCTCCTTTCATTCAGTCAGTAGCTTCAATCATTTCTGGATGTTTTTCAATGGCAAAAATCAATGAATATTGTAAATGCACAAACAGTAATTTCTCCACATTGCAAGGTGCAATTCTGAAATTTTTTGCTTTTTCCTGCTCCTCTTAGCATTATGAAGAAGATTCAAAGAGAGTGAGATGCCAGCTCCTTTCATTCAGTCAGTAGCTTCAAACATTTCTGGTATATGAATAACATGATGTTTTTCAATGGCAAAAATCAATGAATATTGTAAATGCACAAACAGTAATTTCTCCGCATTGCAAGGTGCAATTCTGAAATTTTTTGCTTTTTCCTGCTCCTCTTAGCATGATAAAGAAGATTCAAAGAGAGTGAGATGCCAGCTCCTTTCGTTCAGTCAGTAGCTTCAATAATTTCTGGACGTTTTTCAATGGCAAAAATCATTGAATATTGTAAATGCACAAACAGTAATTTCTCCGCATTGCAAGGTGCAATTCTGAAATTTTTTTCTTTTTCCTGCTCCTCTTAGCATGATAAAGAAGATTCAAAGAGAGTGAGATGCCAGCTCCTTTCATTCAGTCAGTAGCTTCAATCATTTCTGGTATATGAATAACATGATGTTTTTCAATGGCAAAAATCAATGAATATTGTAAATGCACAAACAGTAATTTCTCCGCATTGCAAGGTGCAATTCTGAAATTTTTTGCTTTTTCCTGCTCCTCTTAGCATGATAAAGAAGATTCAAAGAGAGTGAGATGCCAGCTCCTTTCATTCAGTCAGTAGCTTCAATCATTTCTGGTATATGAATAACATGATGTTTTTCAATGGCAAAAATCAATGAATATTGTAAATGCACAAACAGTAATTTATCCGCATTGCAAGGTGCAATTCTGAAATTTTTTGCTTTTTCCTGCTCCTCTTAGCATGATAAAGAAGATTGAAAGAGAGTGAGATGCCAGCTCCTTTCATTCAGTCAGTAGCTTCAAACATTTCTGGTATATGAATAACATGATGTTTTTCAATGGCAAAAATCAATGAATATTGTAAATGCACAAACAGTAATTTCTCCGCATTGCAAGGTGCAATTCTGAAATTTTTTGCTTTTTCCTGCTCCTCTTAGCATGATAAAGAAGAATCAAAGAGAGTGAGATGCCAGCTCCTTTCATTCAGTCTGTAGCTTCAATCATTTCTGGATGTTTTTCAATGGCAAAAATCAATGAATATTGTAAATGCACAAACAGTAATTTCTCCGCATTGCAAGGTGCAATTCTGAAATTTTTTGCTTTTTCCTGCTCCTCTTAGCATTATGAAGAAGATTCAAAGAGAGTGAGATGCCAGCTCCTTTCATTCAGTCAGTAGCTTCAAACATTTCTGGATGTTTTTCAATGGCAAAAATCAATGAATATTGTAAATGCACAAACAGTAATTTCTCCGCATTGCAAGGTGCAATTCTGAAATTTTTTGCTTTTTCCTGCTCCTCTTAGCATTATGAAGAAGATTCAAAGAGAGTGAGATGCCAGCTCCTTTCATTCAGTCAGTAGCTTCAAACATTTCTGGTATATGAATAACATGATGTTTTTCAATGGCAAAAATCAATGAATATTGTAAATGCACAAACAGTAATTTCTCCGCATTGCAAGGTGCAATTCTGAAATTTTTTGCTTTTTCCTGCTCCTCTTAGCATGATAAAGAAGATTCAAAGAGAGTGAGATGCCAGCTCCTTTCGTTCAGTCAGTAGCTTCAATAATTTCTGGACGTTTTTCAATGGCAAAAATCATTGAATATTGTAAATGCACAAACAGTAATTTCTCCGCATTGCAAGGTGCAATTCTGAAATTTTTTGCTTTTTCCTGCTCCTCTTAGCATGATAAAGAAGATTCAAAGAGAGTGAGATGCCAGCTCCTTTCATTCAGTCAGTAGCTTCAATCATTTCTGGTATATGAATAACATGATGTTTTTCAATGGCAAAAATCAATGAATATTGTAAATGCACAAACAGTAATTTCTCCGCATTGCAAGGTGCAATTCTGAAATTTTTTGCTTTTTCCTGCTCCTCTTAGCATGATAAAGAAGATTCAAAGAGTGAGATGCCAGCTCCTTTCATTCAGTCAGTAGCTTCAATCATTTCTGGTATATGAATAACATGATGTTTTTCAATGGCAAAAATCAATGAATATTGTAAATGCACAAACAGTAATTTATCCGCATTGCAAGGTGCAATTCTGAAATTTTTTGCTTTTTCCTGCTCCTCTTAGCATGATAAAGAAGATTGAAAGAGAGTGAGATGCCAGCTCCTTTCATTCAGTCAGTAGCTTCAAACATTTCTGGTATATGAATAACATGATGTTTTTCAATGGCAAAAATCAATGAATATTGTAAATGCACAAACAGTAATTTCTCCGCATTGCAAGGTGCAATTCTGAAATTTTTTGCTTTTTCCTGCTCCTCTTAGCATGATAAAGAAGAATCAAAGAGAGTGAGATGCCAGCTCCTTTCATTCAGTCTGTAGCTTCAATCATTTCTGGATGTTTTTCAATGGCAAAAATCAATGAATATTGTAAATGCACAAACAGTAATTTCTCCGCATTGCAAGGTGCAATTCTGAAATTTTTTGCTTTTTCCTGCTCCTCTTAGCATTATGAAGAAGATTCAAAGAGAGTGAGATGCCAGCTCCTTTCATTCAGTCAGTAGCTTCAAACATTTCTGGTATATGAATAACATGATGTTTTTCAATGGCAAAAATCAATGAATATTGTAAATGCACAAACAGTAATTTCTCCGCATTGCAAGGTGCAATTCTGAAATTTTTTGCTTTTTCCTGCTCCTCTTAGCATGATAAAGAAGATTCAAAGAGAGTGAGATGCCAGCTCCTTTCATTCAGTCAGTAGCTTCAATCATTTCTGGTATATGAATAACATGATGTTTTTCAATGGCAAAAATCAATGAATATTGTAAATGCACAAACAGTAATTTCTCCGCATTGCAAGGTGCAATTCTGAAATTTTTTGCTTTTTCCTGCTCCTCTTAGCATGATAAAGAAGATTCAAAGAGTGAGATGCCAGCTCCTTTCATTCAGTCAGTAGCTTCAATCATTTCTGGTATATGAATAACATGATGTTTTTCAATGGCAAAAATCAATGAATATTGTAAATGCACAAACAGTAATTTATCCGCATTGCAAGGTGCAATTCTGAAATTTTTTGCTTTTTCCTGCTCCTCTTAGCATGATAAAGAAGATTCAAAGAGAGTGAGATGCCAGCTCCTTTCGTTCAGTCAGTAGCTTCAATAATTTCTGGACGTTTTTCAATGGCAAAAATCATTGAATATTGTAAATGCACAAACAGTAATTTCTCCGCATTGCAAGGTGCAATTCTGAAATTTTTTACTTTTTCCTGCTCCTCTTAGCATGATAAAGAAGATTCAAAGAGAGTGAGATGCCAGCTCCTTTCATTCAGTCAGTAGCTTCAATCATTTCTGGACGTTTTTCAATGGCAAAAATCAATGAATATTGTAAATGCACAAACAGTAATTTCTCCGCATTGCAAGGTGCAATTCTGAAATTTTTTGCTTTTTCCTGCTCCTCTTAGCATGATAAAGAAGTTTCAAAGAGAGTGAGATGCCAGCTCCTTTCATTCAGTCAGTAGCTTCAATCATTTCTGGACATTTTTCAATGGCAAAAATCAATGAATATTGTAAATGCACAAACAGTAATTTCTCCGCATTGCAAGGTGCAATTCTGAAATTTTTTGCTTTTTCCTGCTCCTCTTAGCATGATAAACAAGATTCAAAGAGAGTGAGATGTCAGCTCCTTTCATTCAGTCAGTAGCTTCAATCATTTCTGGACGTTTTTCAATGGCAAAAATCAATGAATATTGTAAATGCACAAACAGTAATTTCTCCGCATTGCAAGGTGCAATTCTGAAATTTTTTGCTTTTTCCTGCTCCTCTTAGCATGATAAAGAAGATTCAAAGAGAGTGAGATGCCAGCTCCTTTCATTCAGTCAGTAGCTTCAAACATTTCTGGTATATGAATAACATGATGTTTTTCAATGGCAAAAATCAATGAATATTGTAAATGCACAAACAGTAATTTCTCCGCATTGCAAGGTGCAATTCTGAAATTTTTTGCTTTTTCCTGCTCCTCTTAGCATGATAAAGAAGATTCAAAGATAGTGAGATGCCAGCTCCTTTCATTCAGTCAGTAGCTTCAATCATTTCTGGACGTTTTTCAATTGCAAAAATCAATGAATATTGTAAATGCACAAACAGTAATTTCTCCGCATTGCAAGGTGCAATTCTGAAATTTTTTGCTTTTTCCTGCTCCTCTTAGCATGATAAAGAAGATTCAAAGAAAGTGAGATGCCAGCTCCTTTCATTCAGTCAGTAGCTTCAATCATTTCTGGTATATGAATAACATGATGTTTTTCAATGGCAAAAATCAATGAATATTGTAAATGCACAAACTGTAATTTCTCCGCATTGCAAGGTGCAATTCTGAAATTTTTTGCTTTTTCCTGCTCCTCTTAGCATGATAAAGAAGATTCAAAGAGAGTGAGATGCCAGCTCCTTTCATTCAGTCAGCAGCTTCAATCATTTCTGGTTTATGAATAACATGATGTTTTTCAATGGCAAAAATCAATGAATATTGTAAATGCACAAACAGTAATTTATCCGCATTGCAAGGTGCAATTCTGAAATTTTTTGCTTTTTCCTGCTCCTCTTAGCATGATAAAGAAGATTGAAAGAGAGTGAGATGCCAGCTCCTTTCATTCAGTCAGTAGCTTCAAACATTTCTGGTATATGAATAACATGATGTTTTTCAATGGCAAAAATCAATGAATATTGTAAATGCACAAACAGTAATTTCTCCGCATTGCAAGGTGCAATTCTGAAATTTTTTGCTTTTTCCTGCTCCTCTTAGCATGATAAAGAAGATTCAAAGAGAGTGAGATGCCAGCTCCTTTCATTCAGTCAGTAGCTTCAAACATTTCTGGTATATGAATAACATGATGTTTTTCAATGGCAAAAATCAATGAATATTGTAAATGCACAAACAGTAATTTCTCCGCATTGCAAGGTGCAATTCTGAAATTTTTTGCTTTTTCCTGCTCCTCTTAGCATGATAAAGAAGATTCAAAGAGAGTGAGATGCCAGCTCCTTTCATTCAGTCAGTAGCTTCAATCATTTCTGGACGTTTTTCAATTGCAAAAATCAATGAATATTGTAAATGCACAAACAGTAATTTCTCCGCATTGCAAGGTGCAATTCTGAAATTTTTTGCTTTTTCCTGCTCCTCTTAGCATGATAAAGAAGATTCAAAGAGAGTGAGATGCCAGCTCCTTTCATTCAGTCAGTAGCTTCAATCATTTCTGGTATATGAATAACATGATGTTTTTCAATGGCAAAAATCAATGAATATTGTAAATGCACAAACAGTAATTTCTCCGCATTGCAAGGTGCAATTCTGAAATTTTTTGCTTTTTCCTGCTCCTCTTAGCATGATAAAGAAGATTCAAAGAGAGTGAGATGCCAGCTCCTTTCATTCAGTCAGTAGCTTCAATTATTTCTGGTTTATGAATAACATGATGTTTTTCAATGGCAAAAATCAATGAATATTGTAAATGCACAAACAGTAATTTATCCGCATTGCAAGGTGCAATTCTGAAATTTTTTGCTTTTTCCTGCTCCTCTTAGCATGATAAAGAAGATTGAAAGAGAGTGAGATGCCAGCTCCTTTCATTCAGTCAGTAGCTTCAAACATTTCTGGTATATGAATAACATGATGTTTTTCAATGGCAAAAATCAATGAATATTGTAAATGCACAAACAGTAATTTCTCCGCATTGCAAGGTGCAATTCTGAAATTTTTTGCTTTTTCCTGCTCCTCTTAGCATGATAAAGAAGATTCAAAGAGAGTGAGATGCCAGCTCCTTTCATTCAGTCAGTAGCTTCAATCATTTCTGGTATATGAATAACATGATGTTTTTCAATGGCAAAAATCAATGAATATTGTAAATGCACAAACAGTAATTTATCCGCATTGCAAGGTGCAATTCTGAAATTTTTTGCTTTTTCCTGCTCCTCTTAGCATGATAAAGAAGATTGAAAGAGAGTGAGATGCCAGCTCCTTTCATTCAGTCTGTAGCTTCAATCATTTCTGGATGTTTTTCAATGGCAAAAATCAATGAATATTGTAAATGCACAAACAGTAATTTCTCCGCATTGCAAGGTGCAATTCTGAAATTTTTTGCTTTTTCCTGCTCCTCTTAGCATTATGAAGAAGATTCAAAGAGAGTGAGATGCCAGCTCCTTTCATTCAGTCAGTAGCTTCAAACATTTCTGGTATATGAATAACATGATGTTTTTCAATGGCAAAAATCAATGAATATTGTAAATGCACAAACAGTAATTTCTCCGCATTGCAAGGTGCAATTCTGAAATTTTTTGTTGTTTCCTGCTCCTCTTAGCATGATAAAGAAGATTCAA